>NC_064864.1:2095668-2388168 GCF_024139225.1 Suncus etruscus
CTGATTTTCATGAAATAGATCCAGCCTTCTGCTGTTAATCCCGCTTCTGGCTAGGGGGAGGCCTGTGACTTCTGTTGGTTTTCTACTGCTGTTTACCAAATTACTACAAACTTACTGGCTCAAAGTACAAATGAATGAATTCATATTTATAAGGACCAGGAATGTGGTCTCATGTTGTGGATTTCATCCCTGACACTCCATATTGTCCTGAGCCTGCCAGGAGTGATTCCAGAGTGCAGAGCCAGGAGTAAACCTCTGTATTGTCAGACCCCAATAGAAAACAAAACAAAGAATTGAAGTTAGTTTCTAGTAAACGCTAGATCAATGTACATTTCAAGAATTTTCTCCCCGATAAGTTCCCTAATTTCTTGTCCAATTAAGAATAAATAGTAGGTATATCCACCAAACATAGTAAGAAAAATATCCTTTAAAAATATACATGGACAGGGCCAGAGAGATAGCATAGCAGTAAGGCTTTTGCCTTGAAAGCAGCCAATCCAAGATGGTGGATGGTTCAAATCCTGGCATCCCACATGTCCCCTGAGTCTGCCAGGAGCAATTTCTGAGCACAGCCAGGTGTGACCCAAAACCAAACCAACAAGCAAAACAAAACAAACAAACTATATATATGGGCCAGAGTGGTAGTATAGCAGTAGGGTGTTTGCCCTGCACATAGCTTCTAGACCCAGAAAAACAAGGAGTGATTCAAGGAGACTAACTCTGCTCTTCACACACCTCAGATCCTAAAATACCAAATAAGTCTTCAAATTTGTAGTCACAGCGCCTCCTAGTGGAAAACAAAAAACAAGGCTAAATCTAGTGTTAAGGAAAAATGAGAAAGCTCTTTATAAATCAACCTGAATGTCACAGAAATGAGGTGTCAAACAAAATAAATCTAAAATAAATATGAAGAAAATAAATGAAATGCATCTAACACATGCTAACACATAACAAAACATGGACAAAACAGGAAATACAAGAGAAGAGGATGTTTTTCACCAAAGAGAGTGGTCATTGAAAAATCCCAAGGTGCTTGCCTTATTCATGGCCAACCAGGATTTGATATCCGATGGTATCCTGAGCACCCACACAAGTAATCCCTGGCACAGAGCCAGCAGGAAATTCTGAGCACAGCTGGATGTGGACCCCAAACAAAAATCCTAAACACAGAAACTGGATATGAAAATTACAGAAAGCTGGGGCCGGGCAATGGCGCTGGAGGTAAGGTGCCTGCCTTGCCTGCGCTAGCCTTGGACGAACTGCGGTTCGATCCCCTGGCATCACATATGGTCCCCCAAGCCAGGAGCGACTTCTGAGCGCATAGCCAGGAGTAACCCCTGAGCGTTACCGGGTGTGGCCCAAAAACCAAAAAAAAAAAAAAAAAAAAAAAAAAAAAAAAAAAAAAAAGAAAAGAAAATTACAGAAAGCTAATGAGAGAAAAATTACATAGAAGCACAAAAAATAGAATTTAACTCATAGAGGAAAGAAAAGCTGAAGATAAAATTCCAGTAATGACTCAAATGGAAGAAATACAATTTAGAGAAAACAAAGGCAGCATTTGGGAAGTGTCAGATTCCATTAGAAGGGGTAACTATGATAAATGGAATATCAGAAGGTGAAGAAAGAGCTAAGGGAACTTTTTGACTAGTCAGAGAAATTATAGGACATGAGTATTTGGTTCAGTGGTAGAATGACTATTTTACATATGTAATCTGCAGGTTACATCCATGGAAAATTCTGCTCCTGGCATAACCTCACATCATCTAGCATTGCTGGTGTGATCCCTGACAACACAATTATGTCAAACACTGTCACATCTAAACCAAGTGTATGACAGGACACCATCACAGATGCAGTCCCTGAAACTATGACAATTACAACTAAAAGAAGGAAAGGGGATAAAGGTTACACACGCAGATACAAACAAATGATTCTGCCAGTATTTAAGAAAAATTATTTAAGGTTGCTTGGGAAAAATGAAATAACGTTAAAAGATAATCCAGGCAGGCTATTATCAAACTTTTCAATAAAGACATGATTAACTTGGAGACTGGGATTACATATTCACAATTCTAAGAAAAATAAAAATAAAGCCCCCCAAGAACAGTGAAGAATGCCCTTCCAAATGGTCAAATCTTATTGAGAAAGTCTTTCCAAAGTCAAAGCTAATGGAGTTTACAACCACCAGACTTGCATTACAACAATTACAGAAAAACAAAAGAACAGTAAGTCTTAGACTACAATATATAGCATTACAGAGTCAAAATAAAACCAAGAATGAGTCAACAATATCAAACGGGAGGAAGAAGAGAACATAAACTGTTTAGGGTAGGGCCGGAGAGATAGTATAGCGGTAGGGTGTTTGCCTTAGATGCAGAAGGACGGTGGTTCAAGTCCCAGCATCCCATATGATTCCTGAGTCTGCTAGGAGCAATTTCTGAGCATAGAGCCATGAGTAACATACCCCTCAGCACTGCTGAGTGTGACCCAAAAACCACAAAAATAAAACACCAAACCAAAACAAACAAAAAACCTGTTTAGTGTAAAGATGATCAATCAATACCAGCATAGAAAAAAATTACATTAGGAGCCGGAGAGATAGCATGAAGGCAGGGCATTTGCCTTGCATGCAGAGGGACAGTGGTTCAAATCCCAGCATCCCATATGGTCCCCTGAGCCTACCAGGAGCGATTTCTGAGCATAGAGCCAGGAGTAACTCCTGAGTGCTGCCAGGCGTGACCCCAAAACCTAAAAAAAAATTACATTAGGTACACGGAGACTAAAATAATATTCATGTTAATTGCAAAACAAAAAATGGAGCAGAGACACTTAGAAGGAAAGTTCTGACATTGAGAGAATCACCAGGAAAGTCTTCAGATGGAAGGCAGACAGAAACAAATGTAACGAAACAAATGTAAGAGAAATATAGAAAAATAATGAGAAAGAACATAGAATTATGGTAAACTCCATATATTAAATCTAAATGTGAACAGTTTGAAATCATGTATCAGACTAAATGAAGTGCCTGTTGAGATAACAAAGCAGAATATGGGAGATAGCTGGAAGGGATGTTGTGTGTCTCAGATATAACCCCAAAGCCCAGCTAGGAATAGTACCTGGTGGTCACTGACTCTGCTCGATGGTAGAAGCATCACATTGTCAGGCCTGAGCACTGAATTATCGTATTGGCAAAGGGAGACTATCACTGGAAGGAATCCTTGGCACCACTAACTTAAGGCGGAAAAAGCAGGATCGATCTAGTTGTAATATAAGCACTAGCATCTCCTCTGGAAAAAAAATAGATATTCAATTTAGAAATGTAACAGAGGACAAAGATGAATATTATATCTTGACAAGCAATTCATCCATCAGGAAAAAATAATGTTCATGACATATATGCATCTAACAGAGGAAGCCAAATATGTAAAATAATAACCTCAAGATAACTTGATGGCAACACTATAATTATTGGAGTTCTAACACACCACTTAATAGATTATCGACAAAATGCTAACTAAGATACAATGATGTTAAATAAAATTGGAGAAATGGACCTAAGATATAGGGAAAGACTTCCTTTTAAAAAGAGATGAGGGGCAGGAGATTAGATCCCATCCGGTCAGCCTTGAACCCTGGATCCTAGACACAGAAATGGCACAGTTCTTCACAACAACTGCAGGAAACAAACCCCTGCCGGGACAACCTTAATACTACTGGGACACCAACGAGTGCCAGTACTAATATGATATCCTGACGACGAGGAAGATGGGAACAACTTGACCTAAGAGCAGGTTATCCTGCCTTTCCAACCATCGATAAGTCAAAATCAGAAGTCTTGTCACCGTTGGTAGGTCCAAAAACCAAGATCGCGATTTACAGATGACTGGCTACTAGAACCACGACCAGACTGTATATATCTTGAGACCAATAAAAAAGCCCTAGTCTAGGGTTTTAACTACGACCTGCACAACAACCATGATCCCCAGTTCCAAAGGTTTGGCAGAGACAACTGCAACGGAATGGGGCTTCTGGAAACACAAGGAAAGGCGTTATCCTAGGTGCCAAGACCAAGACCACCAACCACAGAAGATGGATTAAAATGACACTGAGGGAACGAAACTTCTCCTTGTGAAGAAGGCACTTTTTGCTATACTCTATGAGTCCATGGGAAAGTTGTAGTTTCCTATGCTACCAAGACAATTTCTTGCCAGGATCACAATGTTTTGTTATTTAGGCAGTCACATTTAGTTTTCATAAACACTGAAATTTTGAGTTTATAACACTATTACTTTAGAACACTTAATTTTTTAAATTTTTTTTGGTTTTTGGGTCACACCCAGTGGCACTCAGGGGTTACTTCTGGCTCTATGCTCAGAAATTGCTCTTGGCAGGCTCGGGGGACCATATGGGATGCTGGGATTCAAACCATCGTCTATCCTGGGTCAGCTGTGTGCAAAGCAAATGCCCTACCGCTGTGCTATTACTTCGGCTCAACTACTTTAGACATTTCAATGTTTTTGTGGTAGAGGAATTGAAAGTAATCTGTGCATTTAACTCCGTGAGTAGTTTATAAAGTTTGATACCTTCCAAGACACCAAATAAATATGTTCCAGATCTATAGACCCTTGACATCCCAATATCTTATAGTAATATCAGTTTAGAATTATCACATGAAGGCTGATGTGAAAGTTACATACCAATCTACCAACCTCAGTGAAACTAAATAGTAACCAGAAAGCGAGGGATTTTGTATAGATGGAGGGTGATAGTTGTTATAAACTGAGGGTATGTGATCTACTCAGCCTTCTCTTATCTGAGAACAAAAGGAAGGCCTAGATCAAATTTATAATAGCATTGAAGCAGAAAATAACGAGAAACGTTGAGCACAAGTAGAAAGAAAACGAAAGCTCTTCTAAGGGGAATAAAAAACAATGTCAATAAATGAGAAGTCAGTCTTTGTTCTGTAGGCTTAATTTCTTCTAAATTTCTTCATATATTTACTGTTATCTTAAAGTATTAATTGGATTTTTGAAATTGTACAAGCTGATTCTGAAATTCACATAAAAATAGGAGTTACTAATGGTAAACTACTGAAAAAAAAAGAGTAACAATGAATTTTAATACATACTAAAAAGGGAGATTAAAGGATGCTTTACTAGGATTATGATGGTTGCAAAAATTGAATGTTATCTTATGATCAGGAAAAGAGCATTGATCCCCAAATAGATCACTTTACATATGGTAGTAACTATACAGTCAAATCATTTCAAATTAGTGAGGAAAAGGATTGTTCAGAAAATGATGCTCATTTTCCTTTTGGAAGAAGATAAATGGGATATTAACTCATTTATTTCACCAGAGTGAATTGCAGATGATCAAATTTAACAATTCAAGTTAGACTTATTAGAAGATGTGAGTACATTAAAAATTAGAAGTGCCATAAGATGGCTAGGAAGTTCATCTTCTTTATCATCCCCTTCATCTGAGAGCACTGTATGAGCACAGGTATGAGACAAAGTCTATAGAGAATGGTAACTATAGTATCTATAATCAATTTATAGACTGGCTTACATGGAAATGAAAACTTCTATGTGGTAATCAATACCCCAACTAATGAAAACAATGGTACTAAATTGGCAGGAAAAGATTAAACAGCTATAAGCAATGAATGAATTTAATATATAAAATTCTAACAGTTAAATATGAAAGCAGCAAGTGGAAAAATAATAGGGAACAATAAGCCATGTATAAAAAATAATATGCATATGGAGCACACAAATGAATGTTTATCCTAGTTAGAATGAAAAATAACTTTTTTTTTAAAGAAAACTACTCTCATAAGATGAACAGAAACAAGTTTGAGGACTGGAGAGATAACATGGAGGAAAGGCATTTGCCTTGCATGCAGAAGGACGGTGGTTCGAATCCCGGCATCCCATATGGTCCCCCGAGCCTGCCGGGTGCGATTTCTGAGCATAGAGCCAGGAGTAGCCCCTGAGCACTGTCAGGTTGACCCAAAATCCAAAAACAAAAACAAAAAACAAAAAAAAAAAAGAAAAGAAAAGAAATAAGTTTGATAATGCAAGAATTTCACAGTTATTTAATTAATTAATTTTTGGATTTTGGGCCAGACCCAAAATACAGGTTACTCCTGGCTCTGCTGTCATGAATTACTCCTGGCAGACTTAAGGGATCATAGGATGCTGAAGATCAAACTCAGTTTGGCCACATGCAAAACAAGCATCCTACTTGCGGTGCTATCGCTCTGGCCCTAATTTTACAAGTTTTGTTTTGGTTTGGAGCTCTTAGAGGGACCATGTGGTCCTGTGAAGTGAACCTGGGGTTCTCCCTTGGAAAGTAAGTGCTCCAGTCCTTTGAGTGACCTCCCCAGTCTAACATACCTGGTTACGATGTGGGGAAATAGAAGACTATGAATTGGCACAAGAGTTTTTAGGAGGTAACAGTAGAAAAGAAGAACATGGTTTATATAGAAACTTGGAAACTAAAAAAATCTATAGGATTTTACAATAAGAGGTAATCAGAGAAATAAAAAAGCCCGTCTTTAGTATTTTTGTTTACTTTAGCTTAGGAATGTCTGTTTAGAAAGACAACGAGAGAATTGTATTTAGAAAGACAATTTAGAGACTTGTCTGATGGTAAAGAATGCCTGGATGGTAAAGGGTTTTGAATGCCAACCTAAAGAGTTTAAAATTTCTTCTGGAGTCTGAAGATACCAGTCTGTGAAGTTACTGCTTTCCAGGTGAACCTGAATTAAGGTATTAGCGCCACTTAACATGAAATAACTGCTGGAAAGAGACTCTCCTGATTTTGAGTGCCTCAAATACTTGGTTAGTTCTTGAACTCTGCAACTAATGCTAAATAAATACCAGTTTGCTATTTCTCCCCTCCTTAATCCCAACTCACTTTAGTTAGGTGCCTAACTAGGTCCTTTGCGATATAACCTTATGAATTTCAGTCTGATTATAGTTTTGCTACATATTGTCACTTGGTCCTTTCGCTTCTATCTAGTCACAGTCTACAATGCATTATGAACTATATACTATTTAAAATCTTTAAAAATACCATTTAAAATCCTTTTATACATTATACCAATATCTGAGTCTCAACATTTGCTTTTAGAATAAGGTCACATATTTACTCATTTATATTTGTTTTGGGCCACACCTGACAGTGCTAAGGGACCACACTTGGTGGGGCTCAGGGGAATATATGCGGTGTTGGGGACCAAACTTGGGTTGGCTGTGTATAGGGCAAGTGCCTTATCTGCTGTACTATTGTTCTGACACCAAGAATAGTGTCACTTATTTATTTATTTTTGGCCATACAGGGTAGTGCTCAGGGCTTCTTCCTGACTCTGCTCAGAGATCACTCCTGCCTGGGCTCTGGGTACTCTATGTGGTGCCAGAGATCAAACCTGGGTAGGACACAGCATGGCAAACATTCTGCTGGCTATACTATTGTTCCAGGTCCTAAATTCACATTTAAAAATTATGCTTTTTAATTTCCTCTCCTTTCTCAATTTTGTAGTGATGGGATGGGTTCTCTTTCAAACATATGGCCAATTGTGGTGCCTGCACATCCTGAGAATTTTTTTTTTTTAAAATTCAACTTTAGGTAAGATACCTCTATTGAATAATCACATGTAAAAGCACTCCAAGAGTGATCCCTAATCCAGGAGTAAACCCTGAGTATAGCTGGGTGTGGCCCTAAAAAAACAACAACAAAAAAGAACAAAGAGAGTTTGTCTCAAAGGTAAATTAAACCTGGTGATTTTAGGAGAACAAAAATGATTTTGATGGTGCTGGAGAGATAGCACAGCAGTAGGGCATTTGCCTTGCATGCAGCTGACCTGGGAAGGATCCGGTTCGATTTTTGGCATCCTATATGGTCCCCCAGCCTTCCAGGGGTGATTTCTGAGTGCAGAGCCAGGAGTAACCCCTGAGCACTGTTGGGTGTGGCTCAACAACCAATCAATCACTAAAATTTAAAAAATGATTTTGATAGATAATATTAATATGACCACACCTCTTTTTGAATGATTTTACATTAAATTACTTATTGCTTACATTATTTACTGAAACTTTTGAGACTAGAATAAAAAGACAATTTTTACCGTTTTTTTTCTTTGGGGGGGGGGCTACACCCATTTGATGCTCAGGGGTTACTCCTGGCTATGCGCTCAGAAATCGCCCCTGGCTTGGGGGGACCATATGGGACGCCGGGGGATCGAACCACGGTCCTTCCTTGGCTAGCGCTTGCAAGGCGCTTACCTTACCTCTAGAGCCGCCTCGCCGGCCCCTACCTTTTTTTTTATTGTAAGAATTTATTCAAGAGACAAAATTGATTAACATATTGAGATGAACTAACATAACATAATATAGTAACATAACATATAATATAATTAATATAATATAATAATACATGTAAGTCAAAGAACATTTCTGATTAAAACACAATTTTTTATATCGTAATGGCTTACATTATTAGAGGCATTTTATTTTTTTTCACAAATCTTACACAGTGATATTTAAGGTACACAGTGACAGTAAATGAGGGCCTTTCCACCACCAGTGTTGTCCTCCCTTCATCCCTGTTCCCAAGCATATATCCCTTATCTCCCTCCTTTATCCCCCAGAATGCTAGTGTAACTAAAAGCATATATGCAGTTCCAGATATTTTTACTAGTGGTTTCTTACAGGTTTAGAGTCAAAGGAGCACTGTAAAAACAATGTTAGAGTGGCAATTATCATTTGCATGGGCCCACCAAAGTATGGGGGTCATGGAAAGGAAAAACTTTGGCCTAAGTACAAGGAGACCCTACCCCTGAAGTTTCCTGACATAAGACCATTTCTAGGCTCCAGGCAAACTAGCTTGTCCAATCCCGGTCATTGTCTGTAGTGCCCATACAGTTATATTTTTCACAGTCTCTGTTGTTGATCTCACATTTCTGTATTGAAGATCCTGTAATCTGTATATCCTACATTGAAGTCAGGATGGTGCGGAGCAGCGTCTAATTTCAACTCACAATTAAAGGGCAATGCAGAAAGCCCTGTCCAGTATGCAGGTTGTTGTTGTTGTTTAAGTCTTCTCAGTGCTAAGGAAAGACTCTTTTGAGTAAATCGATGTCAGAGCAGCAGTAGGGTCTTCCCTGGTAGAGAATTACTTCCAGATGATGACATAGACAACTTTGGATGTTTCGTAGATGGCTTCCCTGGTCCAGGGGTGACTGGAAAATGCCCAAACCTCTGAGGCCTGTGCCAGATCATCATGTCAATGTTCAGGGTGTAAGGTTCCATTGCACCACAAGATTTGTGTGTTCCTATGTCTATTAGATAAGAACTTATTTGTATGTATAGTATTTTCCATTTTAATGTGCCCTTGCAAACAAGGAATAATGCCAACTAGCATTATCAGTGCATAAGGGGTCCATCAGAACAAGTCCAACAATCCCCGTGACCTAGTTCAAACATAAGCATTAAACTGAGGGACTCTTTCACCAAAATTCCTTATTGAACAGTTTAAAAAGAGAAAAAAAGATGAAAAGTGGGGAAAATATACAATCTAACTTAAGACAGTGGACACAATTGTCACCGTTAAAGAAAATTTGTGTGTTCCCATCTCTATAAGATAAGAATGTGTTTGTATATAATTTCCCATTTTAATGTGCCTATGCAAAGGAAGAGCAGTATCACATGCCGAGATTGGTGCCTATGGGGATGCTAGAACAAGTCCAACAATCCAATTGACTTGGTTCTTACATAAACGTTAAATGAAGGGACACTTCTACAAACTTCCTTATTTAACAAATAGCAAAGGGAAGGAAAGATAGAGAGGGACTCTTTCACCAAAATACCTTATTGAACAGTTCACAAAGAGGAGAAAAGATAAAAAGTGGGGAAAATAAACAATCTAACATAAGACAGTAGTCTCAATTGTCACTGTTTATGGGAATTAATCGAAGACCTAGTATGGTATCAACCACAGTTACACAATGAGAAAAGGAAGAGGCCAAGAGGCCACTGGGAGTAATCAAGTAGGTAAAGAGTACTGGCCTCTTCCCAGCCTGAGAGTTCATCCTCTCATTTTTATTTTGAAAATATATGGTACCCCCACCTGAACTGGTCTCTTCCCCAACTGAGAGTCCATCCTCCCATTTTTATTTCAAATAAATATGGTACGCCCCCATGCTGTTTTTGAAATGGAGACCAATGAGAGAAAAAAAGAAAGTACAGAAGAGGGAGATCTGGGAAATTGGTGGTGGGAATGTTGCACCGGTGAAGGGGGGTGTTCTTTACATGACTGTAATCATACAACTATAATCATGTTTGTAATCACGGTGTTTAAATAAAGATTAAAAAAAAAGAAAGTACCAATTGTTGTCATGACATAATGTCCCGACATACACCAGTGCTGCATTGGCCTGCCATCCACCCATGTGTCCCCCCCTTAGTGTCGGGAGAGAAAGGGGGAAAGCCTGAGGACCACGATAGAGTCCACCAGGGCCGGCAACCAGGGAAAACCTGGAGTAGAGGGGGGAAATAGGGGAACGGCTGGAGGCCTGCCAAGCCTCGCAGTACCCCCCAAGCTAGAGAAAATGCCTCCGGTATAGGGTGTCTCCTAACCCCATACCTGGGAAAAGCAGGCCTCCAGGATCAAAACACTGGAAGCCAGCTATCTGCCCGGCCCCTTCCTGTGCTCCTCCTGTACCCTAGAGTAAGGGGGGGGGGAAGCCTGGAGACCCCTAATAGAGTCCCCCTGGAACCCATGGCAGGCCACCCGAGGTGGCACTCAGGCCAGGCCTAGAGTTCAGGGGGAAATAGGGGACAGCTGAAGGCCTGCCAAGCCTCGCAGCACCCCTCAAGCTAGGGAAAATGCCTCCGGTATAGGGTGTCCCCTAACCCCATACCTGGGAAGAGCCTTTTTTTTTTTTTTTTAAATTTTGGGCTACACCTGCCAGTAATCATGGGTTACTCCTGGCTCTGTGTTCAGGAATTACTCCTGGCGGGCTCAGGGTACCATGTAGGATGCTGGGGATTGAACCTGCCATGTGCAAGGCAAGCACCCTACCTGCTGCGCTATTGCTTCAGCCCCAATTTTTAACATTTTTAACTATCAATAAAAATAGGCTAATGGCTTAGGATACATGCCTTTACTTAAATCATTTATAATATAAATTAAGGTTCAGTGACAATAAATGTTTAGTTTTCTTCTAGAGGTTCTATATCTTTGAAAATGATTGTGATTTTTAAAACTTAAGAGCAAATTACTTTTAGAATTATCGCTACGTGGAACTTTGGTTTATTAATATGCTCAAGGAACGGATAGGTCGGCTAATTAATAAAAAAATGTCACCCAGGAGCTGTGTGCTGGGAATTTTCATTACCAAGTTGAAAAAGCCACAACAAAGCAATCAATGAACGAAAGCAGGCATGATTGACTGTTGTTACCATTCTTGTTAAGGTTATTGACTAAAGGCAAGATGGGCTGTCAAAATTGAGGTATGGTACTCTGAGAAAATTAAATGAGAAAAATTAACGAGGAAAACATTTATTTTAGCTCCTCTGTTATCACCAAGGCAATAAAGCTAATGTGTCAATTTCAGTAGCTATGAAAGAGTTGAGATTTAAAATTTTAGCCTGACTGGCATTTAAATGTTATATCTGTAATTACATAAAGTGAAATAGGAAGAAGTTAGGTGGTATATATAGAGAGCCAACAACAACAAAAAAGCATAACTGTAGTTTGTACCAGAATAATAGCTATAAAGATGGAGAGAAAGGGGCTGGAATGATAGATAGTACAGCAGATAGGGCACTTGACTTGCACTCAGACATGCCATTTGGTCCCTGGCATTCAATATGGCCCCCTAAACACGACCAGGAAAGACCTCTGGCTTTCAAAAACAAAACAAAAAATGATTTGGCAATAGATTTAAAGGATATTTGAGAAAATTAATAAACTACCATTCTCATGATACTTATATTTTTCATTTCTGCATCAAGGCAAGTATAATTCCATCCAGTAAATCTTTCTAGATTAGTACTTCTATAGCTTGCTCCTCCCTTTAAAGTCATCTGCTTATCGATACTTTATCTTTCTACCTTTCTATTATAGTTAATTAACATGACCCATGCTCTAGTGGACACTGTCACTGACCCTCACTTGCATTGCGTTGGTGAAGACAGAATAGGTTAGACATAAATAAGCATGAAAGATTGAGATAAGTGACTGGAGGCAGTGAGATAAAGTAATCAGGCAACGCCTCTCTGAGAGGGTGAAGGATTATATCAAGGTAAGAAGGGGCAGGCATATAAATAGCTGGAATAAAATGATTTGTATAGGGAAGAGTCGGTATAGCACTTCCAAGAGAATAAACTTGCGTATGTATTGTATAAACAACTAAAGTCAACTAAAGAGTGCTGAGTCAAGATGGTGGATGTTCGGGGCCCGGAGAGATAGCACAGTGGTGTTTGCCCTGCAAGCAGCCGATCCAGGACCAAAGGTGGTTGGTTCGAATCCCGGTGTCCCATATGGTCCCCCATGCCTGCCAGGAGCTATTTCTGAGCAGACAGCCAGGAATAACCCCTGAACACCGCCGGGTGTGGCCCAAAAACCAAAAACCAAAAAAAAAAAAAAAAAAAAAAAAAAAAAAAAAAGATGGTGGATGTTCATAGGCGTCAGATCATGCAGAGTGTTGTCAATTTGGCAAATAATTGAGACTTTCTGCTGTGAGTCAAAAGGAGCCATTGGATCATTTAAAGCAGAAGAGCTGAGCTAACTGTTCTCAAAGATCACTTTGCTATGTGGAGAATGAATTGCAAATTCCTCACAATAGTTGGGACAAAATACAGAGTCAAGTGGTTATGTTTAAGATAAATTTTACAAGTAGGATTAATGGAAGTTCTTGATTGTGAGGGAGAAAAATGAATGAAAGATGTCTCCTCTGTTTGGTAATAGAACCAAACGCTAGAATCTGAATGACAGAGAGAAATAACAGTAAGAACTTTTTTGCATGACATGCTAAGTTCAGTTTTAGCTGGACAAGGCAGTTGGACAAGTCCCAGTTAGGTCTGGGACTCATCAGAGAGCTCTGTCTTTTAGGTTTCAGTTGCACAGCTTCTCACTTCAAAATTACATTTATCACACCCTTCCTCCTCTCAAGTTGTAACTATTTTTTCTGTTATCAGAGTTTAAAGGGTTGCATAACTGATATTTTGAGTGAACGAGCTTTCTTTTTCCAATTCTTGCATTTCATTTTGCTTGGTTCTATCTTATCTTATCCCTTAATGACAACTTGGGTAGACTCCATATTTACCTAGTATTTTCAGTTTCATAAAGATATGCTAAGTACAATTTAAAACTTGTCATCCCAATTTGAATCACACTTCCTCTTCCTCCACTGATCAGAAATCTTCCTAGATGGCTTCTAGTTTCCTCTACAAGGCAGGAGGGTAGGTTGATAGGATGGGTTGAAGAATATATATGGGTAAAACACATTTGTTTTGTTCTGATATAGAAAACCTTTGAAACATTCATTTAGATTCACCACCCAACAGTGATTGAGGACTGTTTACCACTTTGTTTTTGGGCCATAGCCAATGGTGTTTGGGCTATGCGCTTACAGATCACTCTGGTGGTTCTCAGGGGGACATATAGGATGCTGGAGATTGAATCCAGTTCAGAACATGCAAGGCAAATGCCCTACTTGCTCTAACTACTCTCCAGACTCATACATACATACATACATACATACATATACATATTTGGGTTTTGCGCCACACTCAGGGTGTGGTGCTCAGGGGTTATTTCTGGCTCTGCACTCAAAAATCACTCCTGGCAGGCTCAGGGGACCATGTGGGATGCTGGGGAACAAACCTGGGTCGGTCCCAGGTCGGCCCCTTGGAAGGCAAAAACCCTACTGCTGTGCTATCCCTCTAGTCCCTCCTCACATATTTTTAATACAGTAATTTTAATAGCCACAAGCATTAATTATTGCTAGCTTTGTTTCATCTTAAAAAGTTTTATAGGGGCTAGAAGATGAGCCCATGTAGCTTAATTTAGATATAGAATAAAATAGATTCAGACTCATGCAAAAGCTACTTTTATTATTTACCCTCCCCCTTTTCTTTTTTGCTTCTTTAGCAAAAAAAAAAGTAGTGGGACAGAGAAACAGGACAGGGGTTAAGGCTCTGCCTTACACACAACTAATCCTAGTTTAATCCCCAGCACTGCATTATGGTTCATTGTGCATTGCCAGGAGTAAGCCCTGAGCACCAGGGTATGGCCAACAGCCTAAACAAAGAAAAATAATATTCCATTTTGATGAATATTTTGGATAGTTTCTTTTCTTCTTTCCCTCCCTCCCCCTCCGTTCTCCCTCCCTCCCTCTTATCCTCTCCCTCCCTCCCTCCTTCTGTCTCTTCCTTCCTCCTTCCCTGCCTCCCATCCTATTCTCTTCCTCACTCCTACCTTCCCGCCCATCCTATTCCCTTTCTCCCTCCCTGCCTCCCATTCTATTCTCTCCTTCCCTCCCTTCATCCTTTCCCTACATTCAATCAAGTGCCCTACTTGCTGTACTATCACTCTGGCCCTGGATGGTTTATCTTCTAAGAGGGGCTGCTGATAGGAATAAAATTAATTTTGGAGACTTCCTTTTTGTTTCTATTTTTTCTTTGAACATAGGACTATATATCAATGAGCTTCTCAGAATATGTGGTTAAATCACGTTATCTGGGGCCAAGACTGACACCTTGATTCAAAGATACACTTTTGATTACCTCCGGACAATTGCCATTAATGGCCTTGATTTATCTTCTCTTTTCTCTCTTTTCCTCCCATCTTTCTAGCCCCAACCCTTTGTTTGCTTGCAAGAGGCATGCCAGCCAAAATTTTAAAGTTCAAAGGATAGAAAGAATGAAAATAAGTAAATGGGAAAGGAGAATAAATACTAAACAAGACTGGGCAAGGTGACAAGAAGGAATTACTGTGAAAATCTGGAAGGGGGCCAGGGTACAAAATGAAGCAGCTATGTCGTTTACAGGATTTAGTGTTCAGCATGCTTCGGTGGCCACTCACAGAAAGCCTGCTTTTGTTCGCTACCCTGTAGTTAGCTATGGAAATTAGACATAGGTGATCTGTGTTTCTGTCAGTTCACCCGATATAAATACAGAGGACTTGGGGGCCCAGTGCTCATCAAATCGACGTGATGTGAATTGCTAGGGGAGGCCCTCTTGCGGCGATAAGAGCAAATATGTTAGCTCCAACCTGTCTAGAACTGCATAGATTTTATATGGGAATTCAAAAACAAACCAACAAAAAATCAGAGCCAGCTCCCATGGAAGCACTTAAAAATTCCACTTGATATTTATAATATTTGCTCTAATAATACCACATCCTCTAATTCTGTCTATATGTCATCTCTGAGAAGTTCTGTGTAACTTGAAGTACTTAAGATTTTATCCATGTAACTCACATAGCTTCTGAAAAGTAGACAGAAAGAAGAGGGGTTCTATCTTCATTTTGCAGATGGAAGGGAGACGCTATGGAGTAGTCAGGAAAAAAATTTTTTTTGTTGAGATTTTGCATTGGGGACAGGCTGGCTCATAATAGAATTTGAATATCTTGTCTTGGGCTCAACTCAACAGTCTTGGTTTAGAAAACAGCCGTTATTAAAACTAAAACAAAAACTATTTTGCAAGTGTCAACTGATTTCTTTATTCCAGAAAAGATGGATTGAGAGACATAAAACATACTCTTTGTTTTCACTGAGAAGAGAGGCTATGCCAAGATTCGGGTGGAGGGGGGTTTGCTTTTAAAAAATCTGGGAAAAGACAGTAGGGTGGCAAATAAGAATCTTTAGTTAGATATATTATCAATGGCATATTTAAAGGAAACTATATGAAAAGACATTCACGTCTCAGGTTTCTCTGCAAGTTATATAAAATGAGATCTATTTTATGGTTGACTGACAAGTCCCAGACCCTGCTTTCCACTTGGCTTTCTAATATTTGTATTTGTGGAGTTAGTAAACAAATGTTTCTTTTTATTTTCGATTCTGACTTTTTAAGTACAGGAATGCTCAAACTCAAATAAGTAGTTCTAATTTAGGGACAGTTACCACCTACTGTTTTAGAAGCTATTAGAAGAAAGTCACAGAAGTGGTAATGTCTAAGGAAATGATTATAAATTCAGGCATTGTATCAGAGATTTGATGAACTGATCAAGCATAGACAGGGCTCTATAAAATTATTCAGTGAATGTGAAGGTGGCAAGGGGCAAGCATATAATGAAAAGGGGTGACACTGAAAATAGATTACCTTCTTTTTTCCCCACAGTGGGAGAAATATTTTGTGAGTAAGGACTTTTTTGGGTGCCTTTCAATAGTATCTTGCTTGTTAATCTTCATTGTACATTTAAAAATGATAGATATGTAGCTCTTACCTAAATTTTGGAGACAGTGTTATGGGATGCTTGGTGCCAGGAGATATGACTAGGAAGATTTCAGAGGAAAAACAGCATCTAAGACGGGAAGCATTCTCGTTTGTACTGAAGACACTGAATTGGGCATTTTTAAATATTTAAATATTTATTTATTTCAGTTCTGGTGACGGAATCCAGGACTTTGCCCTTACAAGTCCAATGTTCTGTTGAGGAGCTACATCCCTAGCATACATAAATGATTTTTTAATGTATGAATTTTCTTGATTCCAATAATTGCTCCTTATCATATTTTTACCCATAACAACTCTAGCCTCCTTCAGTTTTAATTTGATACAAGATCCTTAGTTTTGGAAAGGGTCTAGAGGAATGAAAATCTAACTTATTCAAAACTTCCCGATGGCTCTGTTTGTAGATCTCTAGGCAAAGTATGTGTCTGGCCTTTTTCAAGGATGTATTTTCAGTAACAAGTTGTCAGTGAGGTCAGTGACTAGCAGTTCAGGATTAGATACCACCCACCATGGCATGTAACCTCCCCTTTTTGATCCCCAGTGAAAGACACTCAGCTAAAGTGACTGCCCCACTGTCATAGCCTCTCAATTGGTACTCGAACAAAGATCTTTCTTGACTAAACCTGAAGTCTTCTTCTCCTTTTCTTCCCAAGTTCTCTTTGGACAATTCCCCACAAGAGCTGAATTTCAGACACATCTACTTTCTAGGAAGCAACACAAAGGTAAGAGTCAAGTTTGTAAAGAGACGATCAGGGACTTCATTCTCGTTCTTTTCTGTGACGAATTGTTCTGTCTTCTTTATAGAGTGTAGGCTTAAAATGTGAGGTTTCCTTCAGAATCAAAGGACATCACATTACTATATAAAATGGGAATGTTTTGACGAGTTATGATGAGAAATGTCGGCTTTCATGCTAATTTTAAAGTTATAAATAACTTTCAAACTAGAGCCAGGGAAAGCTAAGAGCCAAGGTCGTGCTTTGCATTCAGAGAGTTTCTGGCTATAAAAAGCCTATCGGGATACTGTGCAGAAAAAAGATAAGATACGGCCTGGAAGCTTGTGCTTTGGCATGGTCTAGGGGCAAGAAGATGCAGAGGTGGAGCAATCATATTTTTAACCAAAAGCTTATTCATAGTAAATGAAAGGGTATCTTATTATTTTTAAAGTGAGAGTGGCAAAAGTTTTAATTTTTATTTAGCATGTCATATACTGGTTTTATCATGGGCAGTCACACCAAGAGGTAGAGGAGCGCTTGGGATTATTTTGCTATCAATGAATGTGGCATGTAATCATTACTTCTGTACAGAGACCGTCGTGATCTGGTAGGATTTGAGCTACTGCCAGCAGTTGCTCTTGGGGATCATGGACAGAAATAGGTAGAACATGTTAGAAGGAAAACAAGGAAAAAGTTGTGTAGAGTCAGGTAGTTTTCAAATCACTGATCTGCTTCACTCAAGGACTTCTTTAGTGCCTCAAGACATCTAAGACCCTATGATTTTCTCTAAAGCACACAATTTCAAAAAGTAGTTTCAAATTAACCTTTGTTTTGAGTTTGTGGGTTTTTTTTTCTTCTTTTAGAGACCGAGTTACCAACATGTTGAGAGTAGTTGCTTTTTCTTTTTAGGGGGGCACACTCGTTGGTGCTCAGGAATTATTCCTGACTGCACTCAGTCAGTGTCAGTATTCGAGTGATATATGAGAATACTTTGGAATGGAACCCAGGTTAGCATCCAGCAAGGCAAATGCCCTATCCATTGTGCTCTCTCTCTAGCCCAAGAACTATTATGATTCATAAATTTGAATTTTACTGGTTACATTTGAATGAATATTTGGGTGTACTAGTAAAGTTTTATTACTACAATAAAAACTATCCCAATAGTAATATAGGACACATTTGTTAAATGGAGAGACCTTAAATAGAGACAGTATAGACATAATTATTTCTCTTATTACTTCCTATACATTGTGTCTTCCTTCTTGCTTTTGTAGGAAAATTGGAATCTTTAATAGTAAAACATATTTTCTTTTTATTATAAAATCTAAGCTTATTGAAGACAATTTGAAAACAGAAAAAATGACCTAAAATATATATATATGTATATATATTTTTACTTCCACCCCCAAATATTTTTTTATTTTGAAATTTTATTTTATTTTAGGCACCATGATTTGCAAATGGTACCTGCAATATCCCTGATGCATTTCTTTCTTGTCTTTTTTCTCAGCATAAATATTTTTTTTTTTTTGGGTTTTTGGACCACATCCAGTGATCCTCAGGGGTTACTCCTGGCTATGTGCTCAGAAATCACTCCTGGCTTGGAGGGACTATATGGGACTCCGGGGATCAAACCGCAGTCTGTCAGAGGCTAGTGCAGGCAAGGCAGACAGACGTAAGCCTTACCCCTTGGACCAACTACTCCGGCCCCTCAGCATGATTTTTTGCTTGTTTGTTTTTGGGCCATATCCAGCAGCGCTCAGGGGTTACTCCTGGCTCTGCACTAAGAAATTGCTCCTAGCAGCCTCAGGGGACCATATGGGATGCCAGGGATTGAATCCTTGTCCTTCCTGGGTCAGCTGCATGCAAGGCAAATGCCCTACCATTGTGCTATCACTCCAGCCCCAGTATTAATTTAAATAAATTTAAATTATAATGTAGACAACATTTATAATCTTATTTTTACATTTACACTTATACCAAAACATTTGCCTTGTAGAATGAACTATTTTACATAGATGGACTTTAAATTGCTGTATAATATTATTCTAAGTCAATGAATATAATTTTTATTAATCATTGTGTGTATATGGGGTTAGAGAGATAGTAGAGTGTTGGCTTGCATGTGACCCATCTGTGCTCAATCCTTGGTATCACATTTGTCCCCTGAACAATGTCAGGAGTAATTCCTGAGTCTGTAAAGCCAAGAGTAAGTCCTAAGCATGACCAGTTGTGACCCAAAACACAAAGGGGGAAAAAAATAAAAAAGAAGTCCTTTATCTCT
The DNA here is from genome assembly GCF_024139225.1 of Suncus etruscus. Lineage (NCBI taxonomy): Eukaryota > Metazoa > Chordata > Mammalia > Eulipotyphla > Soricidae > Suncus > Suncus etruscus. The sequence continues at coordinate 2,115,135 of NC_064864.1, forward strand.
GCTGAAACTAACAGATAATATTATTGACCTTTCATAATTATAAAATAAATACCTTTTGATAGACTACCATGTATACATTTTAATTTATAGAGCATTATGATTTAGCTGTATTAATGATTTGAAAGTAGGGAGAATATGTACTTTAATTATAATAAATGTTTGGGCCATTAAAATTCTGGAGAAAATCTGTAGGTAGTAGAGTAGAAATTAAAAAGGATAAATGGCATATACAAGATTAGGACTTCAATTTGGGTTTTTCTACTTAGGAAAATATGGAAATGAAATAAGAAGTGATGTGAACAACTTAATTTTGTTAATTTTGATTTGGAAGCTGTGACTATACAATAGACGATGAAGCAAAAAACCTTAGGAGTTAGTAATAAATAAAACTAAGATTTTTGGTGGTAGTGCTCAGTTCAGAAAAATACAAAGTACAGGTGTGGGGGACCACACCTGGTGAAGCTCAGGGGTTAATTACTCTTGGCTCTGCACTCAGAAATCGATCCTGACTTGGGGGATCATATGGGATGCTTGGGATCCAACCCAGGTTTGTCCTGGGTTAGCCTCGTGCAAGGCAAACACTCTATGGGTGCACTATCACTCCAGCCCTGGGTTGTGAATTCTTAAACAATATATTCTGCTTGTACTTTTCTCACTTGTGAAATTTTATTTTTCAGTGCTATTTGAAGAAAGACCATAGCTATGGGTTGCAGTCTCTATTTCCTAAGAACTTCTGTTTGCATGTTTCTGTCCCCCCATCCCTCTTTGGAATATGGAAGGATTGAAATTGAGAAGAAAAGTTGGCAACTTAATTTTGCCTGAAAAGAAACTGCGAACTTTATTTGAAGATTTAAAAGTAGTGTTTATTTATGGAATATTGCTCATGGGAATGCTAGTTTAGAGCTCAAAAGTGTCATTTCCCGGTTCTTGTTTGGATTTTAGATTTTAAATGGCATTGTGATAGAACTGACTTTAATCAAATTACAAATCTAATGAAAAGAGACAGGTAATTGAGACTATAGTTTTCTATGTATATTTTTAGAGTGAAGGAAACTATTAATACTGCACCTGATTTTCACATATTTAATTATTGTTTTTGGCTATAATACTCCAATCTGGGATACAGAAAGTAATCTGCTACCAATTTAATCACTAACTTGCTGATCTAAAAAGTAATTTTGAGTTCTAATGTACAAAATTTAACATTAATCTATTTTATTTGGCTTGTAGCCTCCCCCACTCTCTGCTTTTTATCTTGCCTTTTTTTTTTTTTTTATTCCTAACTGGTGTGTTTGAGCTGCCTTATGAAAGGGGAAATAGACTGGTAGAGATGGCAATGTTTAGCACAAAAACCTTTAATACAGGAAATTGGGCACTTTAAAAGTTCTACTTTACATAGCAGCACTTTTCAAAGGATGATCAACAGTTCTTATTCAGTTAATGGCTTATGAATGAACAGGGAATTTGTATCTGACCATCAATCATCTGTATCCCAAGACTTTTTGTCAGTGCTTCCTAGTAAAGGATGTGAACACTGGATATGAACATCTGGTCCAATGGCTTTATTTTTCCTGTACACTTGTATTTTGAGAAGCATTGCTTCAACTGTACTGCACAAGCATTAATTCAATTAGCTAGGTAAACAAATGACCAGGTCTCGATTGACTTCTGGAGATGGCATAAATATTAAGTGGTCCCGGATTGGCTTATATTGAAATCTACAGAATGGGTGAGTGGTAGATTGGTGAAAGGGTCATATTGGTTCTGTTTTAGTGCTGGCTTTATTTATTTATTCATTCACTCTTGATTATCTATGCACCTGATATTGTTTTTAGTGTGAGGCATAGACATTAGTGAACCAAATAAATTTCTCATTGATGTTTCTCATACAATGCATATTTTTTTCCAATACAAATTTTTGTGGATGGGATGAAAGGAGGATAAGAAGTAAAACTGATTTCTCTGTGGTTATTCAGAAGAGGTATCAAGCTCAATTTTATTCTAAGATTACATTCAGTGTTTCCATAGGATTTTATAGGATTGACTTGCTTTTCTGTGAAATTCAGAAGTTCCAGAGAATCAAATCTGTGATAGATACTGCTGATTCCTTAGGCAATAGTTATGCAGTCTGCTCTTCCTGTTAATTTATACAACCGGATTAGATCAAGAAAAATAAAAAGGCACACTATTGTGTATATAGATTTGCATATTTTTAACTTTTACTTAGTCTTAGTCCTTAGTATTACTTAGACAGATGAAGTGATTTTTGTAGACCTCACTCTTTTCAATAGTTTCATCATTATAGCAATAAAATGCAGTGTGACACACTTTAGATTTATGTTATTCCATTTTGATGGATGTATTTGCTATTTTTAGCATTTTTTGGTGTGGCCATCTATTTCTTGCTCACAGGGCATATTGAGTGCTTATAATCTCTTACTGACACTGATGATACCTGATCCCATTTTTCACATCGGCACTCTGATAGGTGAAAATTATATCTTTTGACTTTTATTTAGTTACATATGAGTAAGACTAAGCAATTTCTAAATATTTATCAGTGTATAATTGCATTCATTTTTTGGTATATGTTGAGCTTTTGCATCCTTTGACTATTTCTTCCTCTCTTTATAAATTCAGTAAATTTACCCTTCATCTGGCGAGTATTTCATTGCAAGTTTTTCTGCATAGTTTCATATTTATTTTTTGGCTTTGTGTTTTGTTTTTAACTTATACAGAGAATTTTTGTATTCTAGTTAAATTTTTTCTTTGTGGCTTCTGTGTTTGCTTAGAAGGAATTTATATTTAAATTATTATGCCCAAATTAAATGAATACTTTGTGATTCTAGAAATCAAATTTTGATTCTCTCAGATGCAAAGCAAATGCTTTCTTGGTAGTTATAGTCTTGGCACCTAAGTTTATTTTACAAAAATTTACTCATAATTTTCAGAATTAAAAAAAATTAAAATTCTTTCTTCTCCTTTTTTTCCTTTCTTTTCTTCCTTTGTACCAGTAGTTTTCAGCTTTTCTACATCTGTCGGTAGGCACTGATTTGTAGACCAGGTAGTTAAAGATAACTGTTATAAATAAAATCAGATAGTTCTAGCATCTCCCAGAGGGCTGGAAAAAACATAAAGCTGGAGAAAATGTCTATAGTCCTGCAAAGCACTAACTTTTTTTTTTTTTTTTTTTTTACCATTTCTGCTCTTGGACAGGGTTTGGAAATCATATCACAGAAATATTCTGGTATCTGAAACCTTTTAACATTTCATTCAATCTATGTTTGGTAAAATCTGGGTCTCTTTTGCAAGGAAGTCTGGGATAATTATTATTTTATTTTTGGTGGTGGTGCAGGAATTGAACCCTATGTTTTCTATCATCTTCAGCCCTGGTACAAGTAGGATTTTAGCTTTTTGATCTCTTTAGCAGAGGAAAAAAAATCTGGGGGTAGAGTTAGAAGTGATTTTTAACAAACTCAAAACATTCGATACAAGAGTTGTACAGTAAAAATAAATCATCTGCCCTGACCTCAATTCGTCAGTCAGTGGTTTCCCCCACCCCCACAGCCTAACTGCTGCCAGTTTCTGGCACAACTAGAAAAAAATATTGTTCCATATCAGTTCAGGTTATTTACTTTTCTTTTAAATGCCAATTGGTTGAATATCACAAGTTTATTACTTCTGATGTTTTACACACACACACACACACACATACACACACACACACACACACTCACACACACACACTCACACACACACACACACACACACACACACACACACACACACACACACACACACACACACACACACACAAACATTTTGTTTTGGGCCACTCCTGGCTGGCAATGCTCAGGGGTTCCTGGCTCTTAGGAATTGCTCCTGGCATTGTTCAGGGAGTTATCCCCTGGATGCTGGGGATTGAAGCTGGGCCAGCGATATACATGGCAAGTGCTCTCTACCCATTGTCTTATCTTTCCAGTTCTAATTTTACTTTATTACATTTTAGTGTTGTTTATACTTTTAGATGATGACTGATCTTTCTCAGGGTACAAATATTTTTGTACTCCTTTCCCTGGTCAACAGAGGCCCTTTCTGGGATCTTCCAGATCTTTTGTATAGACAGCAATTAAAGGGTGAATACCTGGTACAGCAGGATCCTTACAAGACTCAGCTCCAGGCTATGCTTTGATTGGTTAAGGCCACGCTAGTTGTCATGTATTTTTAATAACTCCCCGACTGTTAGGCATATGACAGCCTATTGGATTCTGAATATTTTCTAAGGCTTTTTCTGACCTTTTGGTTTCAGTGAAAGTCACACCAATAAAAGGACATATGTCAATTTATGAATTGAGAATATATGACAATTGTCTTTTAGTGATACAGGTTTTAGGTGGCTTTTAGATTTTTTTAACTGCTTTTTAAAGCAGTCCTGTAATCATTGACATACAATTTTAACATACATGTTCAAGTTCCTAAAAGTGGCATGGCTTGCTCTAAGAATTTATATATGAATATCTTGTGGATATTGCCAGAATGCTTTCAAAGAAATTTTGTCAATATGGATATCATCAACCAGGATGAGATAGCTTGTATTTATTTACCTTTTTAAAGGTTTCACAAAAGCTTTAAAAACCAGTTTATCTTCTTTAACAATAATATTCAGTGAAATTAAATTGGTTTTGAATAAGGGACATTTATATCATGAGATCATTATATTTTTTCCAATTAATTCTATTCTGATATTATATTAACAGTTTCTGTGCATCAACAGCAGATTTACTTGTTTTAATATGTTCAATCCACTTATGCTTATTCTGATATTATATTAACAGTTTCTGTAGATCAACAGCAGATTTACTTGTTTTAATATTTTCAGTCCACTTATGCTTGGGAACCTCTCCTAGCAGTGCTTAGAGAACCATAAACCAGTGATCAAATCTGGGACCCCCATATACAAAGCTTTTGCTTCAATCTTTTGCTCCACCCTGTTAGGCCTGAATGTACCTTTTTGTTTGTTTGTTTTTGGGCCACACCTGCTGATGTTCAGGGGATACTCCTGGCTATGTGCTCAGAAATCGCTCCTGGCTTGGGGTCCATATGGGATGCCGAGGATCGAACCCAGGTCTGTCCTGGGTCAGCTGCTTGTAAGGTAAATGCCTTACCCTGCATTATAGCTTCGGCCCCTGAAAGTACCTTTTTGATATATAGAACATCTGCTAATCCCTAATGCCATGATTAACCAAACATGCTACAATAATTCAGTGATAATATGTACCAGTTTTAAAGTCTTCTGTAATATTGACATTGTCAAATATTGATATTTGACACTATCTAGAGATATTTTTGGTTCCCACCACTAGGAAGTTGCTAATTGCTACTGATATTTAGTGGATTGAGGCCAGGGATGCCCATAAACTTATTAAAAGAAGCAAGACAGATTCTCACAACAAAGTACTCAGCCAGTAGTACAGAGTGAAAAACCCTGGTTAGTATAGAATACTCTTGCAGATGTGTATTGTTAATGATGAAACACTTTCACTATCTTGTATTTGGATTTATTAATTTCTCCTCAAGACTATTTGGCACAGTCTTTTTATAGTGTTTGTCAGGATCATTCTCTTTCCTCACTCAAATAGAATCTAACATTTTTTTCATGGTCTTTTGAGTCCCCCCCCCACAAGATTTAACTAATTTTGGGGGCTTAATTAATAACACAGTGGGGAGGCCATTTGCCTTGCATGCTTCTGACCTGGGTTCAATCCCAGGCATCCCATATGGTCCTCCTAGAACTGCCAGGAATGATATCTAAGGGAAGAGCCAGGACTAACCCTGAGCACCACCAGGTGTGGCCCCCAAACAAAACAAAACAAAACAAAAAAGATTTAGCTCATTTTAGGTTTAATCTACTCTTGGAATAGCTCAGTTTTACATCAATGCACTTGTCAGTACCTTTACCCTCTTCCATCTTCTTTTGTACGGCATTTAAATCTGTTCTTCAGAAAGTTGCCAACACATAACATAACATTATATTCGTGCAGTTGTCTCTCATTCTCTCTTCATTTGCCATTGCAATAGTGTGCATTATCTTTTGACCTATCTTTCATTTCACAATGTCTGGCTCCGGCAGTCTTGTGTTTTCTTGAAATTGCTAAATAGTCTCAGATACTTGTCTCACTTTGCTTTGCGTCTCCTCCCTTGGTGTAACGAATGCGAAGGTGATGTGTTCAATTTTTCTCAAGGTTGCTGTCACTTTCACAAAACTGACGTATTCCTCTTTATCCGTAACGATTAAGTTCAAAATTGCAGTATTGTTCCTCTTTTTTTTTTTTCCTTTCTAAATGATGAAGTGCTGATAGAGAGAGAATGAAGGAAAGGAAAGCTTTTCAATTCATATTTTAACTATCATTGCTATTTTCTGTTCTGATGAATTTTTTTGTTTGTAAATTATTGGAGGTCACCTAACATTTTTTTTGGAGGTGCTCAGAGATCACTCCTGGCTGGGCTCAGGGGACCATATCAGGTGCTGTGGATTGAACCCAGGTTAGCTACATGCAAACAATTTTACCATCCCCCACCCCCATTTTTTAAATTTTATTTATTTATTTATTTATTATTTTTTTTTCAGTTACACCCGGTAGCGCTCAGGGGTTCCTCCTGGCTCTATGCTCAGAAATCGCTCCTGGCAGGCTCGGGGGACCCTATGGAATGCCGGGATTCGAACCGCTGTCCTTCTGCATGCAAGGCAAAAGCCTTATCGCTGTACTAACTCTCCATCCCTAAAATTTAATTTTTATTAGAACATTTATTCAAGAGCTGGAGAGATAAAACAGCAAGTAGGGTACTTGCCTTGCATGTGGCCAAACTGGGTTGGGTCCCCTGCATCCCATATGGTACCCTGAGCACTGAGTGCAGAGCCAGGAGTAACCCTGAGCATCACTGGGTATGACCTAATGTCGTTCATAATAAGGGTTCACTTATACAATATTTCTTTCTTTTTTTTTTTTTTTTTGTGGTTTTTGGGTCACACCCGGCAGTGCTCAGGGGTCACTCCTGGCTCCATGCTCAGAAATTGCTTCTGGCAGGCACGGGGGAACATATGGGATGCCGGGATTCGAACCGATGACCTGCATGAAAGGCAAACGCCTTACCTTCATGCTATCTCTCCGGCCCCTCACTTATACAATATTTCAACACCACACTGTCCATCAGAATGTCTGCTTCTCTTCACCATTCTCTGGGTAACCCATATGCATTCTTTCCCACACTCCCTCCTTTCCTTCCTTCCTTCCTTCCTCCCTCCCTCCTTCCTTCCTTCCTCCCTCCCTCCTTCCTCCCTCCCTCCCTCCTTCCTTCCTTCCTTCTTCCTTCCTTCCTTCCTTCCTTCCTTCCTTCCTTCCTTCCTTCCTTCCTTCCTTCCTTCCTTCCTTCCTTCTCCCTCCCTCCTTCCCTTCTTCCTTTTCCCTCCCTCCCTCTCTCCCTCCCTCCCTCTCTCCCTCCCTCCCTCTCTCCCTCCCTCCCTTCCTCCCTTTTTTCCTTCCTTCCTTCCTTCCTTCCTTCCTTCCTTCCTTCCTTCCTTCCTTCCTTCCTTCCTTCCTTCCTTCCTTCTCCCTCCCTCCTTCCCTTCTTCCTTTTCCCTCCCTCCCTCTCTCCCTCCCTCCCTCTCTCCCTCCCTCCCTTCCTCCCTTTTTTCCTTCCTTCCTTCCTTCCTTCCTTCCTTCCTTCCTTCCTTCCTTCCTTCCTTCCTTCCTTCCTTCCTTCCTTCCTTCCTTCCTTCCTTCCTTCCTTCCTTCCTTCCTTCCTTCCTTCCTTCCTTCCTTCCTTCCTTCCTTCCAGTAACTCAGTTTATTGTAGGTGAAAATTGGATATTTATATTAGGGGAGAGTAACGTGTGGACTCTATGTCAGCCAATCAGGTAGGATGTGAAAGGGGATTACAACAAGATGTGTGTTTCTGTGTTTAGGGAACTGTATGCTCTGAATGTTAAAACAGGGTGAGTGCCTAAGGTGATTAGCTACACTTCCACCTTTTTAATTTTTTATGAAAATGCAGAAATATGAAGTAAAACAAAGTAATTCATGCCCCAGGGTTCTAAGAAAAAGGTGGATGTCTATCTGAAAGATAAAAGGGGTGGCATAGACAAAACAAAAGCTGGGAAAAAATTAAAATGAAAAACTTTTGGCCTAAAAAGAGGGTGTCCCTACCCATGAAGTATCCTGCCATAAGACCAAGTACGGGCTCCAGGCACACTAATTTGTCTAACCCCAAAGTCTTTCTTAAGGTCCCAAGAAAGGGTCTCCTCAACCACAGTTGTTACCATCAGGTTTCAGTAATTGGAGATCTTGGTGTCAGCACATATCCGGTATTAAAGTCTGGTTGTCTTGAGGCATCTCCTGACTATATCTCACCATTAGATGGCGAGCCAGAGAAATCTACCTTGTAAGCAAGCTGTTGCTGATTTACAAGTCATAGTCAGAGTAGCACAGAGCCCATCTTGGAGCAAGTAGGTGCCAAAAGCAGTTCCAGGGCCTGTCCTGGTCAAAGGTCAATTCTACCAGGTGTAGGTGCAGAAAACTGTGCTGGAGCCAAATATGAGACTGAAGGTTCAGGGTGATTGCCCGATGTCCAAGGAACTGAAGCCCAAGTCATCACTGTGACAAATTTGAGAGTGGAGGGCCTCCCTGTGACAAAAAAGTTTTGAGTTTCCACCCTAATGGATAGTAACTCCTCTCTCTATATAAAATTTCCCCAATGTAATGTGCCATGCAAAAGAACAGTATCACAGGATTCTATTGGTGCCTAAGAGGAAATAATAAACCAAACAATCCTTATAACCTAGTCTATCAAAAACACAAAAACTCAAAGGATACTATTTATACTATCTACTATGAATTCCTAGTAGCAAATTCAAAGAGAAGGGTGGACATGACATCTATATAATAAAATATATGATAGAGAATTATACATATTGAGAAAATACACCTAAGAAATATACAAAGGAGATATACATATCCCCTTTAAGTCTTTTGAAATAGTCTGAGCGGAGAATAAATTCCAGATCACATTTTCAGCCAGCAACAGGGTCCTGTGGAGTCTGAAAACAGCTTGCAGCAGTCATGGATCAGGAAATGTCCTATAGCCGAGGGTCTCTCAGAAGCTGAAACCAGTTGTGTGCAACAGTCCCTGGTGAAGGGAAGGGGGCCACCAAGAACACATCAGCAGAAGCGATGGTGGCATCTTTTTTCCTGAGTGGAGAGTCAGGCTGGAAATGAGATTCCCACTAGGAACAGGAGGAAGGGGGTTCATGAGGAGTTAAGAACTGAGGGTAAAAGAGTTAAATAGGGAGAAATCATAAATCAGTGGTAAGAGAGCAGATAAAAAAAATAGAAAAGGGGGCCCGGAGAGATAACACAGTGGCATTTGCCTTGCAAGCAGCCGATCCAGGACCAAAGGTGGTTGGTTCGAATCCCGGTGTCCCATATGGTCCCCCGTGCCTGCCAGGAGCTATTTCTGAGCAGACAGCCAGGAGTAACGACTGAGCACTGCCGGATGTGACCAACCCCCCCCCCCCCAAAAAAATAGAAAAGGATTTGTAAAATAGTAAGTTGGGGAGGGGGAGGAAGAAAGTGCTATATACAATATAGACATGTACAATACAGACAGGCATTAAACAGACATGGAGGTGACCACCAGACACACATGCTCACACACACATAGATGGACAAAAGGATCAATGCATAAGTTGCATTTGGAAAAATGATGCAGGTGGAACAAGTCAAAGCACTTCAAAATATAAAGCTGGCTTGTCAAGTGGAAACATTTTTCAATTCCTTGGAGTAATCAATGTTTATGGAGAAAAACTTTGCTGAAAATGGCTTCATGGTTTAGAACATATATAGAACATTCTTTAAAAACAATGATAATATTCAAGGCTAGAATACTAAGAAATATGATGATAATCACTGTAAAAAAAGAGTCTATACCTTGGAGTATTGTATTACATGTCCTAACATCAGTTTCCTTTCTTTTTTTAAAATCAGGTTTCTTTCTTGAAGGCAAACTGAGAAGAAAGGAATATGATATAGTAGAAAAATAGCATGAATTAAAAATAAATTGCAAAAACATACTCAATGACAGCATGGTAGCAAAAGTCCATGACATTTCAGATGCCTTATCCAAGGATATCTGTGGAGAGAGACATTAGACCATACAAGTAGGCATAATCAAATGGAAAATGAAAAATTTAAAATATTTGTTAATACATCATAATGGGCACTGAATTAGGAGTCCATGAACTATATCATTGTAATGCAAAACTAGGGCATCCAAACTATATCTCCAAGGATCACAGTGAACATTAAAAAATTATAGATATAATAGAATAGAAATTAAGATACTAAACATTTTAATGAGTACTGTAGTGGGAGTTCATGTTTTCCCAATGCACTCTACAACTATTTCTGTGGGTAAAACATTAGAACATTATGTACACCTATATTCATTGCAGCACTATTTACCATAGCAAGACTCTGGAAACAGCCAAGATGCCCTTCAATAGATGAATGGCTAAAGAAATGGAATATTATGCAGCTGTCAGGAGAGATGAAGTCATGAAATTTTCCTATACATGGATGTATATGGAATCTATTATGCTGAGTGAAATAAGTCAGAGAGAGAGAGAGAAAAAAAAACACAGAATGGTCTCACTCATCTATGGGTTTTAAGAAAAATGAAAAACATTCTTGCAATAATTGTTTTCAGACACAAAAGAGAGAAGGGCTGGAAGTTACAGCTCACCTCATGAAGCTCACCACAAACAGGGATGAGTTTAGTTAGAGAAATAACTACATTTTGAACTGTCCTAATAATGAGAATGTATGAGGGAAATGGAAAGCCTGTTTAGAGTACAGGCGGGGGTCGGATGGGGAGGAGGGAGATTTTGGACATTGGTGATGGGAATGTTGCACTGGTGATGGGTGGTGTTCTTTACATGACTGAAACCCAAACACAATCATGTATGTAATCAAGGTGTTTAAATAAAATATATAAAAAAAGAAAAAAAAGAACACAAAAGAACATTATTGTAGACATCTATAAAAACAGTTGAACACCTTCTTAATCTAAACAGCTGTATCCATTGCTGCAGGTGTCTTTGAAATATAAGAAAGAATACAAACTGCTAAAGATTTCACACATGAGTTGGATATTTCTGAAACTTCTTTCTTTTCCTGTAGTATGGGTTTTTTCCCTTTATTTTTGTCAACAATACAGATATTGGTCATTTCTCCATATCTATATTCAAAGTTGTGTACTATTCTTATTAAAGTCTATCATTTATTGGGTAGCTCTAATCTTTTTAATCTATTTTTTAAATATATTTTTTATTTAAACACCTTGATTACATACATGATTCTGTTGTTTGGGTTTCAGTCATGTAAAGAACACCACCCATCACCAGTGCAACATTCCCATCACCAATGTCCCAAGTCTCCCTGCTCCCCACCCAACCCGCTGAAACTTCTTGATCATCAAATTTAAACCAACATTGTCTTGCTGCATTTTTACAACAGGCTGTGCAATGACCCTTTTCCATTTCACCATAATGGTTCAAAACAGAGAATAAATTGTATTTTTCATTTTTCATGGTTGTCCCTAGAGTCCATAATGTACTGTGACATGTTAAGGTTTTCTAAAGGAAAGTCTGCTTAGGCCTGGAGGTTTTTCATCTGCTAGCTCTCATAGGAAAAGCATTTCAGAAACATTAAGAACACAGGTGGCATTTTTCAAATTTCTGTCCTTTTTAGTGAACCCTGCTGTGTGTTACAGTGGCTGCAATAAACCCTATATTGTCTGTTTCCCTGAAGGCCTGTCTTCCTTCCTCCCTCCCTCCCTCCCTCCCTCCCTCCCTCCCTCCCTCCCTCCCTCCCTTCCTTCCTTCCTTCCTTCCTTCCTTCCTTCCTTCCTTCCTTCCTTCCTTCCTTCCTTCCTTCCTTCCTTCCTTCCTCCCTCCCTCCCTCCTCCCTCCCTCCTCCCTCCCTCCCTCCCTCCCTCCCTCCCTCCCTCCCTCCCTTCCTTCCTTCCTTCCTTCCTTCCTTCCTTCCTTCCTTCCTCCCTCCCTCCCTCCCTCCCTCCCTCCCTCCCTCCCTCCCTCCCTCCCTCCCTCCCTCCCTTCCTTCCTTCCTTCCTTCCTTCCTTCCTTCCTTCCTTCCTTCCTTCCTTCCTTCCTTCCTTCCTTTCTTCCTTCCTTCCTCTATAATCTTAGACTACGACACTCAAAATTTATTCCTTGCAAGGTTAGAAATCTGTGACTAGGCTCAGCTATTTCTTTTTGACTGCCAACAAATGAAAACATAACAGAACTTTCTGCAGTCATCAAGAATATATTCTTGATAAACAGATATTTAGTTACATTAGTCAATCTTTTTTGGGAGGGCACAACCGGTGACACTCAGGAGTTGCTCAATATCAATTGGTATATTATCCTATTATTCCTACTATTTGATATTCTTGGTGGCAAATTTATCCTAGATAAGTTATTTTGGCCACACCCAGGGAGTTTAAGGATTACTTCTGGTGAGCAGGGGACAATACTGCGGGCCAGGGATCAAACCTGGGTCACTGTACTATTGCTCTGGCCCCCATTCCTAGATGATTTCAAGCAAAACAGATTCACTTACCTAAAGAGAAAAATAAAATATAATCTCTACAATATTTTCCTGCCAGCGTTGCTTTTGTATCTGCTCCACAGATGGGATTATCATATCCTATAGTACAAAACGCAATTCTCCCTTTCCCCTTTATGCATGTTGCATTTCTATAAACTACAGTCTTCCAAATGAGTATCGTTAAAAATATGTTGCTGGAAGGTGGCCAGGAATCATTTCTGGTTAGATAGAAAGCAGCTTTTCTTTCTTTTTTATAATATCTTTCTTTAAACATCTTGATTACAATATGATTGTGATTAGGTTTCAGTCATGTAAAGAACACCCCCCTTCCCCAGTGCAACATTTCCACCACCAATGTCCCAAATCTCCCTCCACCCCACCCACCCCCAACTGTACTCTAGACAGGATTTCCAGTTCCCTTATTCATTCACATAATTATGGTAGTTCTCTGTGTAGTTATTTCCATAACTGCACTCACCACTCTTTATGGTGAGCTTCATGAAGTGAGCTGGAAGTTCCAGTCCTCCTCTCATTGTCTATGAGGGTTGCTGCAAAAACGACTTTTTTCTTAAAATCCATAGATGAGTGAGACTATTCTGTGTCTCTCTCTCTTCCTCTGATTTATTTCACTCAGCATGATAGACTCCATGTACATCCATGTATAGGAAAATTTCATGACTTCATCTCTCCTGACGGCTGAATAATATTCCATTGTGTATCTGTACCACAGTTTCTTTAGCCATTCGTCTGGTGAAGGGCATCCTGGTTGTTTCCAGAGCCTGGCTATTGTGAATAGTGCTGCAATAAATATAGGTGTGAGGAAGGGGTTTTTGTATTGTATTCTTGTCTTCCTAGGGTATATCCCTAGGAGTGGAATAGCTGGGTGAATGGGAGCTCAATTTCCAGTTTTTGGAGAAATCTCCATATCGCTTTCCATATAGGTTGGACTAGAGGGATTCCCACCAGCAGTGGATAAGAGTTCCTTTCTCTCCACATCCCCACCAGCACTAATTGTTCTCTTTCTTTGTGATATGTGCCAATCTTTGTGGTGTGAGATGGTATCTCATCATTGTTTTGATTTGCGTCTCCCTGATGATTAGTGATAGAAGCAGAGATAAACAGATGGGCATACATTAAGCTGAGAAGCTTCTGCACCTCAAAAGAAATAGTGCCCAGGATACAAGAGATACCCACTGAGTGGGAGAAACTATTCACCCAATACCCATCAGATAAAGGGCTAATATCCAAAATATACAGGGCACTGACAGAACTTTACAAGAAAAAAAACATCTAATCCCATCAAAAAATGGGGAGAAGAAATGAACAGACACTTTGACAAAGAAGAAATACAAATGGCCAAAAGGCACAAGAAAGCAGCTCTTTTGCAATAAGGGACTTACTCTAAGACCCAAGATACCCTGAAAGGCTAACAGGATAATGGATCTAAGGGCCTGGCTGTGTGGCTGCTTTAGTTTGGACACAAGAGTCTTATAGCTTCTTCTCCTCCTAATATCCCATTAACAGAAGTAGAAAAATAGGAGACAGAGAGGTTTGTACAGCAGGTATGGCATTTGCCTTGCACAAGGCCAAGCAAGGTTTGACCCCCAGCATCCCCTATGATCCACCAAGCACACCAGGAATGATTCCTGAGTGCAAAGTCAGGAGTAATTCTTTTTTTTTTTTTTTTTTTTTTGGTTTTTGGGCCACACCCGGTAACGCTCAGGGGTTACTCCTGGCTATGCGCTCAGAAGTCGCTCCTGGCTTGGGGGACCATATGGGACACCAGGGGATCGAACTGCGGTCCGTCCAAGGCTAGCGCAGGCAAGGCAGGCACCTTACCTCTTGCGCCACCGCCCGGCCCCAGGAGTAATTCTTAAGCATTGCAGTGTGCCCCAAAATGAAAGCAACAACAACAAAAAGTAGATAATGTAAAGTGGAACGAGATTTAGCAAGTGAAAATAGGAGACACACATTTGGGTTTCATTTTTATTATATTTTTTATGTATTCAGGATTATTTTATTAGACTCTACTGTTAAAAATAGAATGACTTAAAGGCATAAATTACTAGGTTTTAGTTTTTGTATATGACATGTATATGGTATGTCTACACACACATACACACAATGAGTTTGTCTCAAATTCTGCATAGGACATCTTCATGCCAGAAAATTATTTGTTGTTTATATAAACTTTAAAATTTCTGGACATTTATATATTTTATCTGACAATAGAATACATTTTCCCTCAGTGTTAGCCTGTCATTTTATGAGAATTTTATTCTTTTTGTTTGTTTGTTTGTTTGTTTTAGGGCCACACCTGGTGATGCACTCAGAAATTGCTCCTGGCTTGGGGGACCATATGGGATGCCAGGGGATCAAATCGCAGTCCATCTTAGGCTAGTGCAGGCAAGGCTTACTCCTTGTGCCACCGCTCGGGCCCCAGTTTCATTTATGGGTGTAAGAACATCTTCCTGTGCTGATCAAGGTTGCCCCTTCTAGTCTTCCTTCATGCATAGAGCTGGTCAACCTATGGGAGTAGAGGAAATTTGTAGTTTGAAGCCTGTTGAGAGCTAAAGAACAAAGAGCTGAATTCTTTTCTTTTACTTATGAGTTAAATCATTGATAAAATATCAATATTGTTTATGATCAGAAAGATTTTATAATAAAATTGGTTCTGATTAGATGGCATAGGAAGAAAGAACCCTTATCCCTCTGCTGGCCTGTGTTAGCTGAAGGGAGAGGTTGTACCAGTAAGTACCAGACGGGAACCTGAAAGACCTCTTGGATCAGCCACTTGGTAAACGGATAAAGTCATGGGCCTTGAAACCAGGCCCTGCCTTTGAGGGTGCAGGTGGTTCTCTGTTGAGGAATCACTGTGGTCCCTGCCAATCCTTGCTTCGGAAAAGGCAGTGTACAGTAGGTGAAAAAGTCACACTTGACTGGGGGGTGGGTGGGAGGGTTTAGTAAACTGTACCAGGAGCAAAATGACAGCAGTAGCCCTCAACAAGCAAATCACCTTCTCTGGTTTTCTTTCTCTGAGTTATGCAGATCAAAAGACCCATAATGTTTTTGAATGTTTTGAGGGACAAGAGAGAATGGACTCCTTACCAGTCTGGAAATTGGGAAGCAAAATTTATTTAAAAACATGTGTAGGTGGGACCTAATCTTTATACAGAATTACTCAAGCAAATGCTACTTTTTTCTTTTTAATTTTTACTAGCATCTATTTTCTTTAAATATTGTATTTAAACACTGGGATTTACAAAGTTGTTCATAATACAGTTGTTTCAGGCATGCAATATTCTCTTACCAGTCCTATTATCAGTCTGAGCTTCCCCCACTATTGTCCCCAGTTCCCCTCATCCTCCAAAGCCTATCCCATTAGCAAGCACAAAGCAATTTATTTTATATTGCATGTCACAACTAAATGGATAATGGACTTATTGAAGAAATACTTTAGTACAAGGAAATTTGTGAAAATTGTTATATCTCACAATGGGGTTATTAAATGACTATCAGAGGGTTTACTAAGCTGTTTGTTGGTAGTTGAACCTTCTATGTTATTATTTTTGCTTAATGAGCTTAGCTAGCTTCTCTTCTACTTTCCCATCTAACTTGCTACGCTTCTACTGGGCTGTCAGATTTGTGGAATTTGAGGGTGTCTCATGGCCACATATAGTTGTGTGTTCCAGGCACTCCAGGATCTGTAGAACTGGGTTGATGAATTTAGAGTTTGGGGTCTGTGGGATGTGTGTGTGTGACTGCTGAGATTTCCACAGAATGGAGTGGGGACAGGCTGCCCATTCCTACTCCCAGAGGACCCTAGCCTGAAAACTGGTGTATCTGGAATTTTTGTCAGTTTGATGTTTCTAGAAGATTCTACGTTTATCATATATATATATATATATATATATATATGTTCATAAACATGACATTCTGACATATTGCTTTGTACTTATTAATTTTTTTATTTTTAGATTTTGGTCATACCTGGTGGAGCTCAGGGGTTACTCCTGGCTCTGCACTCAGAAATCACCTCTGGCAGGCATGAGGGGCCATATGGGATGCCAGGATTTAAACCACCATCCGTCCTGAATCGACTTCTTGCAAGGCAAATGCCCTACTGCTGTGCTAGCTCTCTGGCCCCATACTTATTAATTTTTGAAAGTTTCTGTTTTCTTTTTATAATACATAATGACCTGTAAACTCTATTTTTCTTAGAAGAGAATAATGTCCACCAGTACCTCTTAGGTAGTTCGGTCTGGACTGATACTTCTGTGACCTTCTCAGAAAGGATTCTGACCTTGGCTCCAAAGTATATGGAGGAGAAGGAAAGAAACTGAGTGGAAGAGGAAAAAACAAATATGAAAGGATGGGGTCAGGGGCCAAGTGGTCTCAGGTGCATTGATGGAGGAAAAAAAGGACAGAACCAAACATTCAAGCCAAAGTCAACAACAGTGGAATCAAGAAACCCAAACTGAAAAATCTAAACTTTTTAAAAATGGACCTGTTATACCAGCAGGCTGGGGAGCAGAGGGGGTGATAATGGGATGAACTTGGGGAACAGTGGTGGAGAGAGGCGGACACTAGAGGTGTGACTGGCCCTCATTCATCGTATGTCTGAAACCCAAGTGACTTTGTAAGTCACACTGGTTTCAATAAAATAAAATTAAAAATAAAAGAGAGAAAGGATTCTGAGCAGATTCTGGTGAATTCTCCTTTCTGCATAAACTACAGCAACCTAATACCACACCCAACACCCTCCAACAGAAAGGGTCCAGCTCCACTACTTGGCTTTGTTAAATTTCTAAGCCACCAAATTTGTTTTAGATCTATAAATCCTGGACCATGCAGCCACACATCACACTAATATCCTGTAGTGTCAGCCCAGTAGTGTCACGGAAATCTGATGGGAAAGTTCCATTAGTGACTTTACCCACCTCAATTAGCCTACACGCTTCTGTACCTGAGTAGTACAGAAGGCTCAATAGCGCCAACCCACAGCCTGGCAAATTCTCAGACATTGACTTTAGTAATAACATGGAGGGATAGAACAATCATTTCACATTTATTCGTGTTGATTTAAGCTTTGGTAATTCTAGTTGTCTTTGTGTTATAACAAGTAATATGAAGTAAATTTATTTGTGCCTGCATGCAGTCAGGCTACGGTGGTCTGTGGGTGATGGGGGATATGGTGAAGGGAAAATCATGCTGGTGTCTGAATACTTAATGTCTGAAATGACTCTCTTGTGAACGACGTGATAAACTATGATGTAATAATAAAAATAGAAAAGAAAATAAAAACATTGGCATAGAGGAAAAAAGTACTATTTCCCCCGCCATCTTATACTTTGGAATTTAAACTATAGTCAGATTAAGAAAGATCTCTTTAGGGAGTAGTATGAAGTGTTGCACATTTTTTTTGTTTGTTTTTGGTGCTCTGAGCTTACCCCTGGCTTTGTACTCAGGGGATCTCTGAGCAGTGCTTTGGGAGACCAGAGAGTGCTTAGGGATTGAACCTGGGCCTCCTACATGTAAAGCATGACACCAGCCTACTGAGCAATCATTTTGGACCAGGGTGATTTTTCTCTTTGTGTGTGTGTGGCCCATATCTGGCGATGCTCAAGACTTATTTCTAGACCTGTGTTCAGGAAACACTTCCTGGCAGGACTCAGGGTACCATATGACACTCCAGGGATTAAATCTGGGTTGTTTGTGCATAAGGCAAATATCCTATCCACTGTAATATTGCTCCCACCTGATTATTTTTTAATTTTTATTGTGGCTAAAGTGAGTTATAAATCTTTCACAGTAATATTTAAGGAACATAGTGACAATGGATAAGGGGAATTCCCACCACCAGTGTTGTCCTCCTTCCATCCCTTTTCACAGCATGCATCCCACTTCTCCCTCCTTTTATCCCCCAGGATGCTAGTGTAATTGGTCCCCACTTGAACAGCTTATTGTAGATTGGGCATCGATTCTGTTGTCATTGACTTTGGGTTTGGTGTTTAAGTCTGTTCATTTTTTATTTCTGCTAAATGTTTATATGACTGTCTGGTCCTGGTACCATCTATTTATACTTTTCAAATATGAGGTTGAATAAGATGATTCTAGTAATGTGGTTCTGTTGGAGGTATAAGAAATGAAAAGGGAAAAGAAAACAAAGAAACACGCACACACGCCCTCCCCCCAAAACTAGAAGGAATCATCTAGGTGTTATAAATAACAATTTAGAAGAAGAAAGGGGGAAAAGGAGAAAAGGTTAACAAAACAACAGAAAAGAAAAAACAAAAACTAATAGTACAGTGGGTAAGGTGCTTGCCTTGCATGTGGTTGACCCAAGTTTCATCTCTGGCATCTCATATAATCCCCTGAGCCTGCCAGGACTGATTTCTGAGTACAGAAAAACCCCTGAGCACTGCTAAGTGTAGCCAAAAACCAACCCCCCCCAAAAAAATACTATACAAGAAGGCAAAGAAAAGCAAATAATTGAGGAAATATAATGATAAATTTATGCAAAGGAGACGGAATTATTCTTTTATCATCCTTTATTCTTCTCTCTTACTATATGATGGAGTTTTTTTTCACTATAGGAGAAGCACATTTCCCTCTTTTTTTAACATTAAATTAGGCTTTATGACTAGGCTTTCTCATTGGAATGTGAGCAGAAGAGGCTGAATTCAAGATTGAGGTTTATGCTTTTAGAAGCTCTATGTTTCTACTTAATTTTTTTTTTTAAATTTCTGCCTTTGCCAAGGAAAGAGCATGCTCCTGGTAGTTTATTTTGTCTAAAGAGAAAGGGAAGTATGGGGAGTAAATCTGTATTCCAAAACCATTTTAATGTAGTGCCACCCTAGCCTTTCCCAGAGCAACCAACCTCTAGCCAATCTGAAACATTCATTAGGAAGGATTTGTGTTATTTTGTGCCACTGAGTTTTAGGGTGGTTTGCTAAAGAGCAGTGTTGTGGAAACCGCTGACTCAGACTATTCAACAAAAAAGATTTAGCATAAGTTTTTATAAAGAACTCATAAAAAATAGACCAGCATGGGGCCGGAGAGATAGCATGGAGGTAAGGCGTTTGCCTCTCATGCAGGAGGTCATCGGTTCGAATCCCGGCGTCCCATATATGGTCCTCCCGTGCCTGCCAGGAGCAATTTCTGAGCCTGGAGCCAGGAATAACCCCTGAGCACTGCCGGGTGTGACCCAAAAACCACAAAAAAAAAAAAAAAAAAAAAAAATAGACCAGCAAAGGAATAATCCAATTTCTGCTTATAGAACTGAGTCAGTCAAGTGATGGAGAAGGGAGACATATCGTTCTGATGGCGAATGTGTGCTGAAAACACTATTATGCCTCAATAAAAATGGATTTAAAAATATTATAATATATTGAAAAAACAATCCAGTGGACCATTGATAAGCAAAAAGATAATTTATGGAAGAAAAAGATTGGAATACCCATAAGTGAAAATATGCTTACTTTGCTTCACTAGTTATCAGGTATAGATAGATTAAAGCAATGTTGGGCTATCTTATTGTATATATTAGTTTGATATAAGGTAATATCTGGTGACAGCAGTTTCTGAAGAGTACTAAGAAAATGGAATTTTCATATATATATATGATGTAGCATTTTAAGTATTGAAAGAGAAACATTTCAAGCAGGAAGAGGGTATTTTCAAGGAATGTTACTGACAAAAGTATAGATCTATACAGGAATTCTTTTTTTGGGGGGGTATATGGCCTGTGTACAGGTTTAACTCCTGCACTCAGAAACAAATGGTGGTCTCAGGAGACCATATGAGATTCCGGGTATAGAATCTGGGTCTGTTGAGTGCAAGGTCAATGACTTTCCTGCTGTACTATGGCTCCGGTCCCATATAGAGAATTTCTGAAAATCAGCAAGGAAGAACAGGCAATCTAGGAGAAAACAATAAAAACATTCAAGCAAGCAAATTCACAAAACAGAGACTCTATGGCTTTAGTTAAAGCATCTCATTAGTTATGTTGATAAAGTATATATTAACACAGTGTATACTAAGTGATATATCTCTCATGTTGGCAGAAGTTGAAATATCATGTAATATCTTACCTTGGGGGAAGTGCTAGAAACATGCAAATCCCTGTACCAAGTATTACTATTTTGGAGACCAATTTGATAGTATTGGTTAAAATTGAATACTCACATGAGTTCTGACACAGAAGTTCAACTTCAAAATTGTATTAGTAAAAAAGAAATGCATCAGCTTCTAGGATTTTCATAACAAAATGGATGGCTTTCATGCATTTTAAATACAATAAATTAATTTTCTTAAAGCTTTGAAGCTATATAGAGCCCAAGATCAGGGTATTGACAGTTTTGGTTTCTCAGTATAATTTTTGTACAGTTTCTTTACTCTGTTATACAGAATTGATACACTGACTTTTGGTGGGCGATGGGAACTCCTAAGGAAGCCTGGAGGATAGAGCTGGTGATAGTGGCCTACCAAGGCAGTTAGTTCAATACAGTAATAGGATTTGAGCCTAGACCCTGCAGATCTGTGAGCCCCAGACCATCATGGCTGCTGGGTGTGGGTAAGGAGCTCCAGGGTCAGACCTGGCAGTACCCAAGAGCTGTAGACTTGGCTTTCAGAGAGCAAATGGGGGATGTGAAGAAAATAAATACAGCAACTTAATAGTAAAACCCAGAGACTGAAGTGACAGTACAGAGTGATAAGGTGCTTGCCTTGTTTCAGGTATCCTGGATTTGATCCAAGGCATTTCGTATGGGTTTTCGAACATCTCTAGGAATGATTTCTGAGTGTAGAGCCACAAATCGTCCCTGACCACTCTGGGTGTGCCCTGTTACCCCTAACTCCATTATTTTCTAGTGTTTTGTTATTATTTTTAGAAACAGAGTAGGAGAAAGGATTTCCTTCCTCTCTAATGTGACTTTGGCAACTGATTGTCTCTACTTTGTAATGAGGCAGATGAATATAATTCCTTAAGTCTTATTGGGAACAAGACTCTGAATGTTTATTTTTTATTTACTGTAATTATTTTTCTTTTTTTTAATTTTTATTTTGATCATAGTGGCTTACATATCTTTCACATTAGTATTTTAGGTACATATTAACATTGAATCAGGGGAATACCCATCACCAAATTTGTCCTCCTCCCTTCCCCGTTCCCTTTCTGCAACCCATATCCCCTACCATCACCCCCCGGGCTGCTAGAGTAGGTGGTCTCCACTTTGTCTAGCTTACTATCAGTGATCACATATCTGTTTGGTCCTGGTGCCCTCCCTTGTTTCTCCCTCTATTTGAGAGGCTAAGCTACATAAGTCGAGTTATGTGGTTTTATTTGAGGGAAAGAAAAGCAATAGAATGGGGTAAAGATTAAGCAATAATAATAATAATAATAATATAATAATAATAATAAAAATATGCTGAAAATGGGCAGTCCTTCTAGTGACTATCAGCCTCAGTTTGAGAGAGGACTTAAAAAAGGTAATTGAAACACCATAACAATACAAAAATAAATGTCAAATTAAATATCCAGTGAACCCTACAGCAATAAAGAGAAGCACCACACAATAGTCTCGGTTCTGGATTCAAATCATGCTGAAGTGCAAAAAGAAAGAGAAAGATAAGATAAAATAATATAAAATAAAAAAGGAGACATCAACTTCAATATCTACACCAAAATAAAGGCGTCAAAAAAGAAAACAATCAATCAAGACATATATATGTGGAAAAATGATTATTTTGTGCTTTTTCACCCCTTTTTTTCTTTTCCCCTCTGCATAGGCACAGTAACTATTGGGGATATTATAGAGGGAATTCCCTTGGCCTAGGAGATACAGGGTTTCTCCATCCCTGAAGTGTACTGTCATGGGATTATCTATAGACTCCTTGCATGATCATTTACTCTCCCCTCGGTGCTTTTGTGGTGTATGGAAGACTTCTGCTTCGTCTTGGATGGTAAAATCAGGCCTCTGTATCTAGACTGTGAAGCTCAAGGAATGGAGCTAATGATGAAGGCTTTCTTTGTGGTTCTAGCAGTTCTGCTTCTTCAGTGTCGTTTTAATTCATCTTCTATAGTTGGTGTTCCTGGTCATTATATTGCTCCTAGGATGGAGCCTGGGACAGAGTCTTTCGTTATGCTTCTGGAAGACCCATTCACTTGCGGTTGTCTCTGTCAGACCTCTGAAATTGGAGATCTTGTTTGTTGAACATATTGTAGACCAAAAGCTAGATTAGAGCTTTTTGTTGTTGTTGTTGGTCCCGGGATGCGTACTGTCTAGTCCTGGTTGTAACAACCAGTCATCTGTATATAGCAATCTTGGTTTTTGCACAGATCAAAGGGTGACATGTCTTCTGATTTTGTCTTGTCGTTGGCTGGTGAGGAAGGATAACTTGCTCTTAGATCTAGTTGTTCCCATTTCCTCGTTGTCAGGTTACCAATATAGAACTGGTGTATGTTGGCGTCAGAGCAGCATTATGAATGCCCTGGAGAGGACTTGGTTTCTGGGACTGTTGTGGAGAATTCTGTCATTTCTATGTCTGGGATCCAGGAGTCAAGGCTGGACAGTTGGTGCCTATTTCCCTGGAATCTAGGTTGGTTCCCCATGACATACATTCAGAGTGGGAGATGTCCCTGTGTTGCAAAAAAGTATAAGTTCTTATCCCTAGTAGATAAGAGCTTGTTTTTACATGTAAAATTTCCCCTATTTTTAATATGCCTTTGCAGGAAGAAGTGGTGTTGCATTATATTGCTGGTAGATTTGGGGGTGGAGAGAGAAGAAAACAGACCCATGACAAAAACTAAAAACATATATGCTCAGACATGTCTAAAGAAAAAAGAGTTTCTTAAAAGAAAATAAAAGGGTTAAATAAAGGACATAATTAAAGGAATAAAGTGGGGCCGGGAGGGATAGCACGGAGTCAAGGCATCTGTCCTTGCTGCAGAAGGACGGTGGCTCACATCCCGGCATCCCACATGGTCCCCATGCCCACCAGGGGCAACTTCTGAGCACAGAGCCAGGAGCACCCTCTGAGCGCTGCCAGCTGTGACCCAAAAGAAGCACAAAACAAATCAAATCAAAAAACAAAAAGTAGAACAAAACAAATTAAAAAAAAAAAACGAACAAGGGGGGAATAAAGAGAAAAAAAAAAGAAAAAAGGGAGAAAGTGATACAGGAGATTACATTTGGGGAGAAACAGTATAAGAGGTAGTGTTATATACGTCTATACTTATGTTGAAACTATAGGCTTCCCCATTGTCTTTTGAGATTTCCTCGTGAGGTTTGGGCTCCACGCAGGGAGGTCTTGGGTAGAGTTCTTGGAATGGGAGTCCTTTTGGAGCTAATCCTGTATTAAGCCACAGTCCACAATAGGGAGAGGTGATTAGGAGGGCCACACTGCATGAGTCAGTCGGGGTGTTGGTTGTATTTTCTTGCCTGGAATGAGGTGTGAGTTTCAGTGGGTGTCTCTTCACTTGGGAACTGGGTACTGGTTCGTTGGTGTAGGAGATTGATCTTGATGTCTAATGGGTTAAGAACTGAGGGTGAAGTGTTATAACATGGTGGGGATATCGGGGATTGGATTAAGGGGTGAAGGGATAGTCAGGTTTCTGAGGGGGGAGAGGGGATAGTACATGGGAGGGGTTATATAGGGTATAGGTATGGATTGTTTGTGGTTTAGGTTTGTCTCTTAAGGGGGATTCCTATCTCTGTGTGCTTCAGCCCTCATATAAACATATAGAAGTTATTTTAGGTATATATTAATGTAGAGATGTGGGGAGGGCAAGAGATACACTGAGTACAGAAAGATAGGTAGGTATAGTACTTGTAAGGAAAGGAAACTAATAGATCAACTTTTGGATATGTATAGGTTTCGTGTCTCGAGTACTAACCATTGTGTTAATGAGGTCTATCTATATAGGTGTTTACCCTTTGCAGTATTGTCCGAAGCACTCTATATATCAGCTTTCTTTCCTTTCCTATAGAGGAGGTAACCGTGTGGTTTTTATTTGACATGGGTTGAATTGATGGTAATGAGGAGAAGAAGGTGGAAGAAGAGGGAGACAAGAAGAAAGAAAAGGGAAAACAAAACAGAACAAAACAAACCAACAATTAAACAACAACAACAACAAAAATATGAAGTAATGAAAAGAGAGTGTAAAAGAGCAAGGACATATTAGTTTGCTTGAACATGTTCAATGCTTAGGCCCTGTAGTAAAAATCTGTAGGTCATGGTTGTTACTTCGGTGGTCTGGCTGGTCACGCACTTCAGGTCCTAAAAGAAGACATAATCTAGAGATAAAGGGTATGTTAAAGAGTTATATCAGGACATTTTCATGATGCAAGCTGAGTATGGTGCCTTGTGTGACTCAGCACTGAGGTACCACCGTAGGATGTTCACCCTTTGTATCCAGGAACCCCTATGGGCAGAAAAACTGAGAGGTTATTTTAAATGTGGTAAGTTAAGGCATTCAACCATAAAGTTTTGAAATGTTTCCATTGGAGTCAATAATTTCCCATCATGATCTTTACCTGTATTCCTGTATAAGATCCATAGTAAATTAAATAGTAAAATGATAATTACATACCTGTTCTCTCTACGCTGCTGTTTCTGCTGTTGCTGGTTTCTTTGTGATATAATGTGTAGTCAGGCTTTGTGTTGTTTCTCTTCCCTTTGCTTTGGGCTCTATTTCCTAGTATATGGTGATTATTACAGTGTTTGAGGTTTCTATCCTGTTACACCCTGTTATTTAATCGTGGGGTTTTGGTTAAATATCTGGTGCCTACTTTAGGTACTTCAGAATAGTGCTATCATTCTGTGTTTATCTTTCGTCTTCTGGCTTGCTTCATTTAAGATAATATGTTCTAGGTCCATCCACATTGCTGCAAAGTCTGTGATTGTATCATTTCTGACTGCCATGTAGTATTCCATTGTGTATAGATACCACATCTTAATGATCCACTCATCTGTTGTTGGACATCGAGGTTGGTTCCAAGACTTGGCTATTATACTGAGTGCTGCAATAAATAGTGGGGTGCACACTTACTTTGGGGTGAATGTCCTTCCGACTTGGTGGTAGATACCTATGAGAGCAATTGCTGGATCAAATGGCAGCTCAATTCTGAGTTCCTTTAGCACTCTTCAGATTGTTCTCCATAGGTGTTGGACTAGGGGGCATTCCCACCAGCAGTGGATGAGAGTGCCTTTCATACCACAACCCCGCCAACAAAGATTGTTTCCATTATTTTTGATGTGAGCCATCCTCAGTGGTGTAAGGAGATACCTCATTGTTGTCTTGATTTGGATTTCCCTAATGAGTAAAAGTGAGCATGTTTTCATGTGTTTGTTGGCCATCCTTTGGTCTTTCTCAGAGAAGTTTCTATTCATTTCATATCCCCATTTTTTATGGCTTTATTTGGTTTTGGGGGGCTCAGCTTTCTGAGTGCTTTGTATATTCTAGATATCAACCCTTTATCTGACATGTTGAGTGTAAAGATTTTTTCCCACTCAGTTAATTGTCTTCTTGTGTTAAGTAGAGGGTTTTTTTTTTTTTTTTTGCCATGCAGAAGCTTTTTAGTTTGATGTAGTCCCATTTGTTTATGTTTGATGCCAACGTTCTTGCCATTGGTGCTCTATCGTCAAAGACCTTTTTGATATATAGGTCTTCAAATGTTCTGCCTATTTTATTCTCAATAAACTTTATAGATTTGGGTTTGATTTCAAGGTCTTTGATCCATTTTGAGTTGACTTTTGTATAAGGAGTGAGGTATGGGTCAATTTTCAATATTTTACAGGTGGTTTTCCAGTTGTACCAACATCAGTTGTTATTTCTTTGCTATTTTTTTTTTGGTGGATCTGTCCAGTGGTGATAGTGGAGTGTTAAGGTCTCCTACTATTATCACATTTCCCTTCATGTGTTTCTCCAGGTTAGTGAGCAACTGCCTCACATATTTTGTTGACTCTACATTAGCTGCATAATTATTGATAAGGGTTAGTACCTCTTGATTTAGTGTACCCCTGATTAGTATGTAATGACCCTCTTTGTCTCTGACCACTTTCTTGAGGTTGAATGAAATTTGGTCTGATATAAGAATGGCTGTCCCTGCTTTTTTTGTTTTCCATTGGCCTGAAAGATTGATTTCCATTCTTTTATTCTAAGCCTATGCCTGTCCTGTACTTGTACGTGTGTTTCTTGCAGGCAGCAGAAGTCCGGTTTATGTTTTCTAATCAAGTTCTCTACTATGTGTCTTTTAATGGGAGAGTTTAGTCCGTTAACATTTAGGGAGATTATCGACAGAGAGGGCTGTTGTGCAGTTGTGTTCTGTAGGGTGGTTGTTACAATCGGGGGTTTGGATTGTGTAGTTTGTCTCTGAGTAGGTCATTTAGAATCGGTTTTGTTTGCACAAATAATACAAGATTGTTTTTATTTGAGAATGTTTTTAGGCTACCATCCCATATGAATGATAGTTTTGCTGGGTATTGTACCCTAGGCTGGAAATTTCTTTCATTCAGTTGTTTAAATATTTCATTCCACTGTCTTCTTGCTTGAATTGTTTCAAATGGGAGATCTGGTTTGATTCTTATGTCCCTTCCTTTGTACTTGAGGTTTTTTTCCCTTATTGCTTTAAGGAGTTCATCTTTCTCTTTTTTTTTTTTTTTTTTTTTTTTTTGCCATTTGGATTACTATATGTCTTGGTGTTGGTTTATTAGGATCTATTTTATTGGGGACTCTTTTCACTTCCTCCAGAGGGTGGGAAAGTTTTCTGCTATTACTTCCCTGACTACTTGTTCTTCCCCTTTCCCTATTTCCTCCCCTTCTGGTAAACCTACAATTCTCAGATTATTTCTTTTGTCTTTGTTCATTAAGTACTGGACTTTTCCTTCCAGTACCTTGCCTCTTATTTCCTTGTAGGTTTCCCGGTCATTTTTGGTTTGCAGTTTCCTTTGAGTACTTCTATGTGCTTCTCCAACTCTGTGATTTTGCTCGTATAGCTTTTAATTGTGTCTTTTGATTCCTTTATTCCCTTTTGTATGGAATTTCTCATGTTTTTATAAGGTCTTTTTTAATTTGCCTAATTTGTTCCTCCATGAATTTCTTGTACTCGGTGGCTAGTGATTCTCTCATTTTCTGTACCATGGCTTGCATTTCCTTTCTCATGGCTGCTTTTAAATCTTCATCTCTTGGATCTGTGTGTTTTGATGGACTTGGGAACTTACTTGGGCTTCTCTCAGTATGTCCAACTGTCCTCCTCAGTCCACCCATGTTTTTTTGCATTTATTAGTGTGGCTTGGAGAGCAGTGCCTTCTGATTTTGGCCTGCTTTTGCTTCCTGTGGTGTGGGGCTGGGTCCCATCTCTGGATTGCAGCTCTGGGTGGGACTGTTGGGTGGGCTGGCTGAGGTTTGGCCTCTAGAGTGCCCTCTAGCCGAGCCTGATTAGTTGCTGCCTCCTCTTGTTCCAGCCAGTGCAGTACTGCACCTGGCCACAATGGTGGAGGGCGCCTTTGAGCCCGGCTCCCTTGTCCTCCTCCCCTATGTGGAAATCAGCGGAGCTCTGCCCCCTCCAGGCCTCTGCTAGAAGCCCCTCCTGCCTGTAGTACCTGTCCCATCCCAGAGGCTCCTAGATGCAGTGGGGCAGGGGAGGAGACAGAGGAAGGTCCCCTACTGTCTGCCAGCCCCGGAAGCCTCAGGGGTGCAATCGGGGGATTATTTTGCTTTTAATTCAAGATTTTATTTGTTAACCCATCTGTACTTAATTCTCAAAATAATAGACAGTTGGTTAGTATTATTAGTATGTCTCATTTGTCTCTATTGGGCATTAAAATATGATTGATTGATTTAAACACCCTAGTTACAAACATGTTCATAATTGGGTTTCTGTCATAAAATATACACCCCTCTTTTCTAGTGCAATTTTCTTGCCACCAATGTCCCCATTTTCTTTCTCCCCCACCCCCTACCTATATTTGACACAGGCATTCTATTTCTCTGGCTACCATTGTTATGATAGTTGTCAGTGTATTTATTTCTCTAACTCATCATCATTTCTCTTTTTCATCACTTTGTTGTAAGCTTCATATCATGGCTGGTCCTTCCAAACTTCATCTCTGTTGTCTCTGGGTTTTAACATACTGTCTTTCTATTTTTCTTAAATCTGGCAGATGAGTGAGACTATTCTGCATCTCTCTGTCTCTCCTAATTTATTTCACTTAGCATTCTATTGAGCATTTGTTACAACTCTTGAAGCAATTCTTAAATATTTCCATGTCATTACCATTTTTATCTATTATCTAATTATGAAGTATTATCATGGAAAGAGTAGATAACATCTCCTTGTGTAGTAAATTCAACTTGTTGAATAAATATGTGTGAATTTAATGGCTCTCCATCTATTTAAAAATCAGATGGTTGGGACTAGAGTGATAGCACAGTGGTAGGGCATTTGCCTTGCACATGGCCATCTCTGGACCAACCTGGGTTTGATCCCTAGCATTCCATATGGTCTCCGAGCTTGCCAGGAGCAATTTCTGAGCACAGAGCCAGGAGTAATCCCTGTGAACCTCTGGATGTGACCCCAAAACCAAATCAGATGGTTAATCAGTTATCTCACTACAGCCTTCTAAAATCCAGGGGCAGTTATGTCTCAAAAAGTACATTTCCACAAAGAGAACAGTATCTTTACACACACACACACACACAATTTATTAGTGACTTATTAGCACTGTAATTTACATTCCATTAATTTCTATGGATGATTTTATATGTAATTATCCTTTATAAAGCAAATTTACTGGCTTTATCTCACAACACGAGGAAAGCAGTCTAAAAATGATGAAACAGGGGCTCAGCCAAGAGTTAAGTTGCTCTTGAATTTAAAACAAGTTTATTTTGCATTGCTGTCTATTTTTTTTTTATAACTTCTTCTTTACCCCAATGGAGTATTTGTTTTGCAAATACTGAATCTCTTTGTACTCTCAGTCTGGGGAAGGCTCCTGCTTCTCTTTTCTTTTTTTCTTTTTTTTTTTTTCATGTTCTCTTTTATGATTTAAAGGTATAATATGGATTCACAGGTCTTGCATCTTAAGTCTTGTTTTTTTTTTTTCTTTTTCCTGAGCTCCAAGATTTTAAATTTCCAATTGGTCCTGGAACATAACTCATTTCTACATGCTACACACACATCAAAATATTTTATGTTATTCATAGCTTGCTTTAGTTTGACCATGGGTATAAATATTATCTGTTATGATTCAGACCACTGCAATAATTTAGGAAGATGATTAAGTTGCTTTTATGATACCTTGAGTTATATATAAAAGTTATATTGTAATTCAAAAAAGTAGTTCAAGTATAGCATAAAATGTATGAAGGCATTTTTGTTAAAAATAAAATAATTTTTTAAAATAAGAAGTACCTATTCATTTGCCACTTAACTTCCCTTTCCTGTTAAAGTATAATTGTTTAAAATATATTTAGTACAGATAAAATTGATACCAGAAAATTCTTTATATATAGATACTAAGGCATCTGGGGAATCAAACATTGCTAAATGAGACAGTTTTGGAGACTGTGTTGGGGAACAAATTTAGTCCAGAAGTAAAATTAAGTAGTTAAATGAAAAGAAAAAATTATCTGTGTATTCTAAAGGATGGGAATGATGAAGTTTATCTTTAAGAGATAAACTTAAGCTTTCTTCAGGGTACAAATTTAAAAGCCAGATATTAAAACTATCTCATTTTATTAATTTTAAGTGTTGAATTTGGGCCATCTATGACTAATGCTGAGAGCTTACTTCTGGCTCAGAGATTACTCCTGACAGATCATATGTGGTGCCAGGGCAAACAGGTCAGCTCCTTACATGGCAAGCACTATATTACCTGCTGGACTGTCCCTAAAAATAATTCTTAAGAATTAAAAAAATTTAAATATTTATTTAAAATTTTTGAGTGTTTTGTAATATTTACAATAATAGAGATTCAAGAACACAATGTTCTAACATCACACCCACCACCAGACTACATTGTAAGATTTTATTTTCTGTGTGTGTGTGTGTGTGTGTGTGAGAGAGTGTGAGAGAGAGAGAGAGAGAGAGAGAGAGAGAGAGAGAGAGAGAGAGAGAGAGAGAGAGAGAGAGAGAGAGAGAGAGAGAGAGAGAGACCTGGCTATGCTCAGGACTTATTCCTGACTTTGTGCTCAAAGATCACTCATGGCAGTTCTTCGTAGACATGTGGGATGCAAAGGGATCGAACCTGAGTCAGCTGCATGCCAGGCAAATACCCTACCCATTGTACTCTTAAGATTTTTAAACAGAATGTATCAGTTTGTAAAAGATATATTAAAGCTTTATATTAAAGATATAAAATTATGTGAATGAAAGCAATATCAGTTGAAGAAATGCTGTGTTATTTTCAGATATAAAACAGGATTTTTACACAGTTATCTACTAATTATTACCCAAGTAAAGAAACTGCCAAACTGTGGTATTAAAAATGATTTTCCAGAGACGTTTCTTTTGGTTGAAGAAGCTAACATTTCTTTTCATTATCTGAAACAGAGTTCTCTTTTAAAAGAACAGACGGTATAGCTTTTGCTTTGAGTTACGTTGGAGGAGGAGAATGATAATTTCTTTTCTCTTTGTAAAATTTCAAGCTTAGTATAAAGGATGTGTCACTAGTGGGAAGTCTAGGAACTCGAAAAAAGAACCTTCGGATCTGTTTTATTTTATGCATTGTTTACTCAGTGAACACGATATGATGTCTGGGAGAAGAGTCAGAAACTTGACTTCAATTAAGACACATTTGTGCTCTTTAAGGATGTTAGTTAATTAGAAAAATATTCATTTAAAAAATAATCAGGCTGATGAATGCTTATGCTTTTCCAAACGAGTGCGTGATCCAAGTTGTAAAACACAGAATCTGGAGCTTTATGAGGAATTATATTGTCATAACACTACATACTATGAGAAGTATAATCATGTGACAACAGTAACTGTGTCTTCTAATATTATTTTCTAGCTCCTAAAATAAATGGACAATTAGCAAATATTAAACTGTGAAATTAGAAAATATTAATAAAACTGTTTACAAGTGCCATAATAAGTTTGAAGAGGCATTGCTTTACAACAGCATAGTTTATTTCTCTTGGAATTTGTTTGGATTTTATAATGAGACTTGGAATCTTTATTGGGGATATTTTCCCCATATGTAATAAAAACTCAGGACTGTGGAAAGTATTTGGATGATGATCCCAATTTGTTATCTCTTAGCTAACTGCTTTTTTTCATCACTACCTGGTGCTCCTGATTTTGCTGTTAGAGGAGGAAATTTTATAGTTGGTAGACTTTATTCCAGAAAAGAGGTATGAAACTAATGTGAGCAAAAAAAAAAAAAAAAAAAAAAGATTTTTAAATTATATTTTATAAAGAAAGGTCCCCAAATAAACATTGGAATCAATATGTGTTTTTCCCCCCCCAGAATCAAATGACACTATCTGCTGGTTAATAGGGGATTGCATTAAAAAATAGTGGCCTTCCCCCTCTCTAAAAAAATATTTTTTTTTATTTAAAAGGATTCAGCCAAGGAACTGGAGAGGTACTACAGCACGTTGGGTTGAATATTGCTGACCTGGATTCCATCCCCAGCACCCCATATGCCCCTCCTGAGCCATGTAGGGTGATTTCTTCAGCATAGAACCAGGAGTAAGCCATGAATAATGAAGGGTGTGGCCCCCAAACAAAAAACAGAAAAGGATTGAGTCATGCAGAATATTGGGAAATAATAAAGGCCTAATTATCAATGTGAAGATTGAAGTTAGTGTATCAAATGTTTGAAGTGAAACTTGTACGGAAATACACATAATTGTAGTGTCCTAATCTTTTGATTTTACTTTTAACCCTAGAAGTAAGTTGTGGGAACTCTTGAAATAAGAAGCAGGAAGGGAAAACAGCAGGGGGCAAAATGGAATTCTTGTCCTCATCTCTGATCAAACTCTGACGAATGCCGGCTATTTAAACTATTCGCATTAGTCATTCTTAAATCACTTGTGAAAGCGATTGTTTAAGAAAAGTTCAAGAGAAAAATTGCTTTTATCCAGGTACCCTGATTTCATCTCTGTTAAAAAAAAATAATTGGAATAGTCTTAAGTGATTTAAAAATTTGATAGTTATAGGGAATAATTAGCATGCCTGTTTCTTTTTTGCTATTTTTAGACATTCATAAAACCATTTTGAGATTATAATGTTTTCATCACATAATAGACAAAAATTATATTTAAAAGATTGTGATGGGCCATATGTCATCATTTCACTGAAAATTTGAAAAAATATAATTGCAAGTCTGATCCTGTTGTTGGATGATGATATTTGCTGTGTGTGGCTTTAAGGGCACCCTTCCCCCTTCCTGCTTGGGCCTGTGTGTCCTGTCAGTCATCCTGAAATACAGTAGGGCACTTGTCAGGCTGTTTGCTCACAGATGCATCATAAGCCAAATTGTGAGCCCTCACCGTGGCACTGAAGTTCTAAACACCAGAAATTTCTTAGACAGTTGGTTTAGTGTCTGTATCTGGGCAATACTCTGTCCTGCGGTAGGTGAGTGAAGTGTCAAACTTTTTAAAATCCAACTTTGCTGTGAGGCAAACCCTTCTCTAAATTTCTGTTGCTTGCTTAATTAAATGGGTTTAAGAGGAAGGACAATATTTTTTTTAAAATGGGATGACTAGAAACAACTATTTTGTACATTTGTTACCTTTATGATTAATTTACTTTTAATAGCCCTAAGTTCTAAATTGCTTTAGGAAAACTCCTATTTTATAAATATCTGCTTTCCAAAGTAGATACGCAGGGGGTCAGATTAATATAAAAATGTGAATTCTCATTTTTTTTTCTTTCATAACTCAGGCACACTCAATTGGGGAGAGGCTCAATTTAGCTCTTTGGAGGATCTATTAGTGGTTTTAAAAATAGTACTAAAACCAACCCTCATGCTTCAATGCCCCAGCTTATAGTAATCTTATATCAGAGCATTAAAACATTCCTATGGTGTAACTTAGCTTTTCCAATTTGAGTAACTGTATGCAAAATTCTGGAAGCTTTACATTCTTTTGACATAAAAAGTTGTGCAGCACAGAATTGGAGTTTCCTTATTTGTACAAATTGTACAAGCCACTTGATTTATATTATGTGCCTTTAAAATAGGTGTGGATGATGCTATTTCTACAGTTTTGCATGCAGACTTAAATATTTCTAAGTGGAGAATTGATGGAAGCAAAAAAAGAAGGCAGTTGTGAATTTTGATACTTGTATGTTGAATATGGTAGAAAACTCCTTGCTAAGTTCTTGCTAAAAGGCAGTAAGGAATTAAAGTATTAAGGCTTTATTTACAGTAAAGAAGAAATTATCTTTGTAGATACATAGGATGATTATTTATTTATTCCTTATGTACTCTTGAAAGAATTTAAGGTGATTTACAGGACTAGCTGAAATTCAAGATAGGATGAATGGGAAATAGAGTAAAATAAGAAAGGAAAACAAGTATAAAGATAGAAAACAGAAAAAGAAATAAGACAAAAATGCAGAGGTTCTCGACTATGGTTTTGTGACATTGATTTTTATGGCTTGATAGAATAAATAGAGTTTTACAGAATTTCTATGGGGAAGTTTCATTAGAAGCAGCCTCTTCCTCACCAGAGGTGGTTGTTCAGTGTAAGGAAAGTATTTTAGACAGTGAACATTAAATACCCTCTAAATGTCATTTTTGTTTTTTGGTAAAGAAATGCCATTCTTTAACCCACGCACTGATTAGTTATGTGCCCATAACTCTACTTCTAAATATTCTGGAAACAAAGAAATAATCTGTTACTCAATTTATAAGAAAGATTAGGAAGGCCTACTTTTTTTGGGAAACAAGTTTTCTCAATCTTAGCTTAAACTGTGGGTCAGGAGCTCTATATGTGGGTCATGTACTGAATGTGAAGGTTATCTTAAAATAATTTTTTTTATGATTTGCTACCAGCAAACGTTTGATTTGTGTACCTATTTAGCATATATACCTTATAAAACTTTCTCAGGTGGAAAGAATCTCGAGTGGAAAAAAAATGAAAATTCTGATCTAAATAATTACATAAAAATTAACTGGGAAAGAAGTTGTTAGTAGGAAGAAGAAATTCAGAGGCAGGAAACAATTTTTTTCTTTATGGGCTTTTGGGCCACACCTGGTGATGCTCAGGGATTACTCCTGGCTATGAGCTCAGAAATCGCTCCTGGCTTGGGGGACCAGATGAGATGCGGGGGGGGGGGGGGAGGGATCGAACCACGGTCTGTCCTAGGTTAGTGCGTGCAAGGCAGACACCTTACCACTTGCGCCACCGCTCCAGTCCCAGGAAACAATATATTTTAATTTTATTTATTTTATGTTTGTTTTTTTTTTTTACTGAAAAAAAAAAAAAAAACAACCAACTATTCTGTTGAAGAATCCTGACTCTGTGCTCTGCATCATACTGAACCCAGCTTGCTTAAAGGAATGAGTTTAGAAACTCACTGCTTCCATCCAATATCTAGAACAAGAAAGAGCATAACTGTTGTAGTAACTAGTTTTTATTATAGTCAGGGTAACTTTTCTTTGCTTGTACTTGTCACTCATGGACTAGAAGTACCTCTGGATCGGTTCCTGTTCTCCACGCAAGGTGGTTGTCTTTCTCTTTCCATTAAAGACCTCAGGCCTTAGGAAGAAGATTGCTTGTGGTTTTGGTTTTCATAGCTAGTCTATTGCCTGCTGGTAGATAGCTTATGGTGAAAGTTTTCCTGAACCTTTTCTTTCTTTTTTTGGGTCACACCCAGCAGAGCTCAGGGGTTATTCTTGGCTCTATCCTCAGAAATCGCTCCTGGCAGGCTTAGGGGACCATATGGTATACCGGGATTTGAACCACCATCCTTCTGCATGCAAGGCAAATGCCCTACCTCCAAGTTATCTCTCCGGCCATCTCCTGAACCTTTTCTATCTTTTTTTTTTTGTTTGTTTGTTTTTGGGCCACACTCGGCGGTGCTCAGGGGTTACTCCTGGCTGTCTGCTCAGAAATAGCTCCTGGCAGGCACAGGGGACCATATGGGACATCGGGATTTGAACCAACCACCTTAGGTCCTGGATCGGCTGCCTGCAAGGCAAACACCGCTGTGCTCTCTCTCCTGGCCCGAACCTTTTCTATCTTAACAATTTTGTGTGGATTATTTGCTGTGCCAGCATTGCTTCCAGATCCACTTTTCCTCAATCCCTAGGGATTAGGGCATAAAGTTTCTGCTTCACCTGGTGCCTGGAGCAGGGGCATCATCTACAACTGGTAAGATGTTCTCTGGGATGATTTTGTGGTTACTCAACTGGATCATTCCACATTGGATAAAAATTTTAGTTGTTATTTGGTCCACGTTATGACAATGGCTAGGCTTTGGGTTGAAGGACCCTGATTTTCTTCACATATATTGCTACCTTCTTTATTCCAACAATCAAGATAAAAAATACTAGAGTAGTGGTTCGATCCCCTGGCGTCCCATATGGTCCCTCAAGCCAGGAGTGATTTCTGAGCACATAGCAAGGAGTAACCCCTGAGCATCACCAGATGTGGCCCAAAAACCAAACCAAAACAAAAAAAAATGTTGGAGTAGTAATTTACATATTGGTCATTCTGGTATTGGTTCTAATTGGCATTATAATTTATATGTACCAAGCGATTTGAGATGCACAGGTCTAACTTTCTGAAATGCCTCCAACTATTTCCAAAAAGCCTCCAATTTTGGAAAACAAAAATGCTGTCCCAGCAATGAATGACACATGCTCAAGTCAAAAGCCCCATGGCTGGTAACTCACCACCCTCCACTGGTGCAAGGCCAGAGGAATAGCCAACTGCTGAGATTAATATACCAGATCAAACAACTGCCTCAAAGAGCCAGCAATAGTTCAATTGGATGTTGAGTCAGAAGTCAGGTCCTTAAGATTACTCCCCATCCCTCCTCCACCACAACTCTGTAGAGAGTGAAGGATGAGTACAGATTCAGAACTGGCTCCCTTCCATCAGGGATCTAATCAAACTCTAATCTATGTGTGTGTTTAAACATAAAATCTCTCAAATGACTTAAGAAGGCATGCTTGGATTATGGTCTACTTTCTCCGTTTTGTGTTTAATTCCTTACTACCTGTAGTGACGGTTTGTGTTGGAACCCTCAGGACTTTAATACTATTGCTAAGACCTGCCTGAATTCGCCCAAACTGGTGCAGTGGAATATGTGGATTTTGATGGAGCTAATACCAGGCTTAATTACCTACATCATTCTGGTAGGATGGTTGCATGAGTTCAGTGGTCTTATGAACTTTGATAGGGGAAGGGTTTTTCTTGGATCCCCACAAGCAGGCGACTTTACCACATGATGCTTTGGAATTGGTCAGAGATATTGCATTGTGTGCTTGGGAGAAAGTTGATACAGATACGGAACTTAAAGGTAGTTTTACAAAAATATTTTAGGCTGCTTCTGAGCTGTATGCAGAATTTCTGGGAAACTGACATGCTATCAGGAGGCAAGTTAAAAGCAGGAAATACAACAGCTCCTGACAAAACTGTTAGCTTTTGGAAATGCCAATTAAGATGGTCAGTCTATTATATGTCCTATTAGATAGAGGGAAGATGTCATGGGATTTCTACAGGCTTGTAGCAGTGTCGGTTCACTCAATTTTAGGGCTCCTATGAATTCGAGGGAGACCTCTTTAGTGGCCTACTCAGTACAGAGGCAAACTCTGGGGAACCAGAATGGATCCAGCTAACCTGTTAGAGGACATGGTGGGTCTCATACAAGAAGACCACCTGGGTGCTACGTCCTCTTATTTCCAGAGTGCCTATGAACAGGTGACCAACATTTTTCAGCCCCCCAATGCCTTAATGCACACAAAAAAGGAGGTCATTAGAGTGCTGAAAGACCTTGGTCACCTCTTCATGAGGCATTCTGGAAATAGCACTTGGCCTTTGTCCAAGGTGTGGCAAAGGATTTCACTGGGTCAGAGATTGTTTCTCATTTTCTTATAATTTCTCAAGTAATGGGGAAGAGGTCCAAACCCAACTGGATGAGTTTAGGTCAGATTCTTTAACTGTGGAAAAATGGAACATTTATGCAGAGACTGCAGGATTCCTCCTGGATCTGTCCCCGCAAGGCCAAGAACTAATCACCCTGATTCAGGAAACTGGAACAGGGGCCCATCTCAGCCTTGCCCCTCAATCAGGAAATCTTATCAACAATTCAGCATCCCAGCCTAGT
The DNA here is from genome assembly GCF_024139225.1 of Suncus etruscus. Lineage (NCBI taxonomy): Eukaryota > Metazoa > Chordata > Mammalia > Eulipotyphla > Soricidae > Suncus > Suncus etruscus. Next base: position 2,153,089 of record NC_064864.1, read on the forward strand.
CCAAAAGAACTCCAAACCATAGACTCATTAAAGTCTGCCACTTCAGGAAGCTGTGTATTGTATATACCTTGCCTTGAAAAAAATGACAATAATACTAACAGTGCTCTTACAAATTAAAATCTGGCATAAAATTGCCAATTCCTTCAGGAACTGTGGGCTTGATAGTGGGGAGAAGCAATCTGACTATTAGAGGTATTTCTGTTCATCTGGGATTTATAAATTCTGACCATGTTGGATAAATAACAGTTCTTATTATTATTCTCACAGTTTTGACCTTAAAAAAAGGTGAAGGGGCTGGAACAATAGCACAGCAGTAGGGCATTTGTCTTGTAGATGACCAATCTAGGAAGGAACTTGGTTCAATACCTGGTGTCCCATATGGTTCCCCAAGCCAGGAGCGATTTCTGAGCTGCATAGCCAGGAGTAACTCCTGAGCATCACAGGATGTGGCCCAAAAAGAAAAAAAAAGGTAAAAATGTAGCTCAAATTTTATTAATTTCTTATGTTATACTTCACTGATCAGAATCCCTCAGGGTATCAAGGTTCAGATGCACAAATTCTGATGTCTTTGTTAACCATTTAATAGCCTTTACTTCTAAGCTTAAAGAAGGACACCTAATGTTAACCCTTGAAATTCACGGTAGAAAATTCGAAGGCATGTTTGATTCAGGTGCAAAATCTCTGTGATACCATTACAACACTGGGCCAGTAATTGGTCCTTGCAAGATATACAATATGGCTTGGAGGGAATAGGTGGTGTTTTGTTTTCATCATCTGTTCAACAGACCTCAAGACTTTTAAAATGCATTAGGTTAGAGAACCAACAAGCTGATTTTTCTTTTTTTGGCCATATGTAGTTCCAGTTCACTTGGATCTGTTCTATCTCTACAATTTTGTGTGAATTATTTGCTGTGCTGGTATTTCTTCCTAACTCACTCTTCCCCAATCCCTAGGGATTACTACATAAGACTTCACTTCTCATAGCCATTAAAATTTGGCTGACCATCCTAAACAGTCATGGACAAACATATGGTTTCCTTTCATTTTTATTTTTCATTTAATATTTCTTTATCTTTGGCCATATTTGGATATGCTTTTACTCTTGATCTTTATGCTCAGAGATCACTCCTGGTATTGCTCAGGGGAACATAGGTGGTGCTAGGAATCCAGCCCAGCAACATCTAAAGCATGCCCTGACTATTGTTATCTATCTTCATTTGGCTTCTTTTTTAAGTTCTATTATTAAAAATACCAATTGCTGCTGGAGAGATATCATGACGGTTGGGCATTTGACTTGCATGCAGAAGGATGATGGTTCGAATCCTGGCATTCCATATGGTTCCCCGAGCCAGAAGCGATTTCTGAGCCTAAAGCCAGGATCAACACCTGAGTGCTGCCGGGTGGGACCCAAAAACCAAAACACAAAACAAAACAAAACAAAACAAAAAAGCCAATACCAATTGAAATAATGATCTTTGGGACAAAATAGATGGAATTTGAGGTGATAATACTAAGGGAAGCAAAGAAGTATAGAATAATTACTGGAAGGTTTCAACACATTTGCAGAACTAAAGCAAATGAACTGGGCCCACTCCCCATCCAAGAAAATGTGACTCCTAGATTATGTCACCAGAGAGAAAAGGGAGAGGAGAGCAGGAATAAATAGTTTTGTTTTTTTGGTGGTGAGATAAAATTGGTAGTGGCAGTGGTGACAATTACATGAATACAGAAGCTTTAATGAAGTTAAGCCTCTGACATTTCAGACTATTGTAACTCAATGGTAAATCCATACCGTATTTTCTGGTGTATAAGATGACTGGGCGTATAAGAGACCCCTAATTTTGCAGTTAAAACGTAAGTTTAGGCCTATATTCTCTGCATCAGACAGAATGTTCCTGTGCTGCAACTGTATGTACCACAGTGAGCCAATCACAACAAGCAGAGGTCCAAAGGGTCTACTGTCATAGACTCCTCTCTGACTCTGGCCAAGCTGAGCAGACTTTTGACAGTGTAGATTCGGGTCCAAAACATTGTATAATTTGCATGCATAAACAGCCTGCATGGATTGGCTGAGTCAGAGAGGCGTCTGAGCAGCCTGGCAGTGATTGGTGCAGAACATTGTCTCATTTGCATGCATCAAAAGCCTGCTTGGATTGGCTGAGTCAGAGAGGCGGTCTGAGCAGCCTGGCAGTGATTGGTGCAGGATCCAGTTGGAAAACTCGTTTTGTGGCAATATTCAGACAATTTTTGTTTAGCGGCATATTGAAACATTTTTCGGGATATACTCGGTGTATAAGACGACCCCCCATTTTCGGTTGACTTTTTTTTTGGTTTCAAAAGTCATCTTATATGCCAGAAAATACGGTAATTAAAAAAATCAAGGACCAGAGAGACACGATAGCAGGTAAAACACTTGTCTTTCATGCAGCCAACCTGGGTTTGATCTCCATCACACTGTATGGTCTCCTGCCTCCTGCTAGGTGTGATTCCCTGAGTGCCAAAGTGCTGTTGGAGGTGGCCCCAAACAAAACAAGAACAAATATTAGAAAATCAGTAGGAAAAAGTAAATAACACAAAAACTAAGGAAAGGATTTTGTTTTGTTGTTTTGTTTGTTTCATTTGGCCACACCCAGTGACGCTCAGGAGTTACTCCTGGCTATGTGCTCAGAAAACGCTTCTGGCTTGGGGGACCATATGAGACTCTGGGGAATGGAACCACTGTCTGTCCTAGGCTATGGCGGAAAAGGCAGACACCTGACACCTTATGCCTGTGCCACCACACCGGCCCCTTCATTTTTGTTTTTTTGTGCCACACCTCGTTATGCTTACGGTTTACTTCTGGCTATGTGTTCAGAAATAACTCCTGGCTTGGGGGTCATATGGGATGCCAGGGGATCGAACTATGAATTGATAAAAATTTTATTACAATTGGGGGTCATATGGGATGCCAGGGGGTCTGTCCTAAGCTAGTGCATGCAAGGCAGACACCTTATGCTCTGTGCCACTGCTCCGGTCCCAAGGACCTATTTTATTTTGTAATTTTTTTTTTTGGTTTTCCGGCCACACCCGTTTGATGCTCAGGGGTTACTCCTGGCTAAGTGCTCAGAAATTGCCCCTGGTTTGGGAGGACCATATGGGATGCCGGGGTATTGAACTGCAGTCCTTCCTTGGCTAGCGCTTGCAAGGCAGACACCTTACCTGTAGCGCCACCTCGCTGGTCCCCCCCCCCTTTTTTTTTTTGTAATTTTGTACTACAAACACATATGCCAAATGGCTATTTGCCAAAAATTTATACCTTGGGCTGGAGAGATCTTACAGTCGATAAGATTCTTACTTTGCATGTTTCAACTATATGTGGATTCCTAGCATTGCATATGGTTCCTTGAGTACTGGCAGGAGTGAGTTATCAAGATCACAGAGTTAGGAGTAAACCCTGAGCACTACCAAATGTGACCCAAACCAAACCAAGCCAAACCAAACCAATCAATGACTTGAGTTAATAGCATATAACATGCATGGGAATGACATTGAATATCCCCAAAATTTAAAACCTTCAAAAAATATTATTAAGACATTAAGTAGGAGTTAGGCATTAATTAACTTAAATAAGTATCAAGAAGTTGAAGAATGATTAAGAAAAATTCAACTAGAGACCCTGGCTGCTGCTCAAAGGTAGAACACTTGACCATGACTTGCTGGAGGCCTTTGGAGAGCCTCAGAGTCACACCCAAGTGTGAATATCAAGTGTATGGCACCTATTACTCTCAGGGCTAACAGAGCCCATGGATACTAGGAGGAATTAGAACTATATAGCAAATAAAATAAGCTAGGAATAGTTCCATGTCACTGGAGTAAGAGATGAGCAGAAAATACTTTTAAACTCAAATTTGAATTTTTGTGCATTACATTTACAGTTTGATGAGTTTTGACAATTGTATGTATATATATAACCACCACTGTAATAAAATTTTTATCAATTCAGAAAAATTTTTTTATACTCTACAAACTTTCTACTCTTTGACCTTTGGCAATTACCGTTCTTCTTCCTATTTTTTACTCTTTCAATAATGTCTTGAAGTGGAATCATATAGCATACATATTTTTGTCTGACTTTGACAGTATAACGTGTTTGAAATCTATTTGTTGTTGTGTGTATCAGTGATTTAATGGTTCATTCTTTTCTCTCTGTCTCATTTTTTGTGGGAGAAAGGGAGGGTTCATACAATGTTGCTCAGGGCTTACTCCTGACTTTGTGCTCAGGAATCACTCTTGGTGGTGCTCAGGGACCATATAAGGTGTCAGAAATATAACCTTAGTTGGCCTCTCAACGGCTCATTCTTTTCTGCATTTTTTTGGGGGTCACATCCAGCAGCGTTCAGGGGTCACTCCTGGCCCTATGCTCAGAAATCGCTCCTGGCAGGCTTGGGGATCATATGTCGTGCAGGGATTCGAACCACCGACCTTCTGCATGAAAGGCAAACGCCTTACCTCCATGCTATTTCTCTGGCTCCTCTTTTTTGCATATTATATGTTTATATGATAATAAAGTAAATTATCTATTTACATGTTAATGAAAATTTAGCTTCAATTATCTGAACCTATTTGAATATTGCTATCATGAGCATATGTATTTATGTTACTATTATTTTTGATTACACTTGATTGTGCCCAGGGCTTACATGCTGCAGATGTCTTGCGTCCCTAAGCAAAACCTTACTAGGGTCAGAAAATCTTCACGGAAGAAAGCAGGTACACGATATGGATGAATATGAAATATGAAATAATTGAGACCACACAAAATGCATTGTACGGGGACCCACGTCTATAAGATGAGAGACAAATTTTACTTTTCAGCTGATGACATTTTAAGCACAACTCTGGTATGCAAGGTGTCTTCAGGGAAAACAAAGGGCAGAGGATCGTTAGGAGGGACAACACAATGGTACCATACCCTAGAATCTACATATCAAATAACTACCCAATGTGGTAGAGGTTAGGCAAAAACATGAGCTGGAGATGTTTTTTGGGTTAGCAACAAAAAGGTTATTCAAGAAACAGGAGGAGAGAAGCTGGTTCTGGAAGAAATGTTTTTGCAGTGGCTAGAAAATGGACTTTTGAGGGGACAGAAATTATTGTTTACCATCATGGAGCTAGATCCAGAAAAACAAGCTGCTGGCGCCAGGTTATACTTGAAGTAAGAGTCACAAATAAACTAGCCAGCGGGGAGCTTTTGGCGGGCTTTCTTTGGTACTGAAATTTCTTTGTGACTACAGGATAGCTAAGGCCGAATTTCTGTAGTAGAAAAGGAGACAAAAATCAAATAAAAAGAAAAGAGAAATGTAATGTCACAGCCATGTCAGAAATATAGCCAGTAATCCACGCAAGGGTCAATGATTGACTTCTCCAATGGGCCTTCTGGCACGTATTTCTTGGGAAGAAAATTAGGTACTGCACCAGGAAAGCCAAAAGCCACATCTGGTGCGTGCTTCCCTAATAAATGGAGACATGCATGCTGCATGCCTTTTTCAGTTACAACTGGTTCTGTGCTCAGGGATCACTAGTGACAGTGCTTGGGGGATCATATGTGGTGCTGGGGATTAAATCTGGATTGACCTCTTGCAAGGCAAGCACCCTACCCATTGTACTATCTCTCCGGCTCAATTGAGTTTTTCTTTATTGTTATTTTCATTGATGTGAGGTAAGACCTCACCGGTATTGTGATTTGTGTTTACCTGATAACTAAATGATCACAAACATTTTTTAATGTGTCTTCTTCGTGGAAGTGTCTATTCATCCCCTCCTCCCATATTTTGATGAGTTATTATTATTTAGTTTATGTTGCTGAGTGTTATGAGTGCTTTATAGATGTAATATTAGTCCTTTATATGAAGTATTGTGTAAGAACATCTCCTCTCAAAGGGTGTCTCAGTAGTCAGAAGCACCAAATAGCAACAGTAGCAGTCAGCAAAAACTACATTGCTTCTAGGGTTTTTGCATTTGCCAAAGTGTGACAACTACTATAGAGCCAATCTGAAGTCAACCTGAGAAATAAGCATTGACCTATGTTTGGTGGGTGCAACAGCATCAAGTTTGAGAAGGACTGCAACCAAGAACTCAAAATCATGGCTGGATCAGGTTGTCTGTGTCAGGTAGTCTTCAAGATGCTCTGTTGAGGTCACATGGTCCTTTCTGTGGTTTGGTAACCTGTATGTGGTGGACTAGGATTAAGAAAACAAAGCAGAATGCCAGAGCAATAGCTCAGCATTAGGGGGCTTGCCTTGCATGCAGGCAATCCAGAATGAACCTAGGCTCGATCCCTGGCATCCCATATGGTCCTCTGAGTCTTCCAGGAGTGATTTTTGAGCCTAGTGCCATGAGTAACCCTTGAGCACCAAGGGTAGGTCCCCCAAACAAACAAACAAACAAAAAAACCCAAAAATGCAAAACAAAACAAAATAACTGGGTCTCAGCAGCAGAGCATGTCTTATGGCTGGAGTGTGGCGTTTTGTCTTAATCTCTCCTTACTGTCCTAGACTCAAGTTCTGTGCGTTAGGGATGTAGAAATCCCCAACCCTATGCTTGTTCTCTGTTCCATTTCAATCCCTCCCCTGGTAGGATTCCAACTCCAAGGTTTTGGATTCTTGGCTGCACCTCACTGTTCCATATTGGGTTTCTACTGTGGCCGGTGTCTCAGTGAATTGAGGAATGAGGCAGATAAACCTGTAGTGCTCTGCCCAACCCACCTCTGCCACTTGGGGAAGTAACTGGCTTGAATAAAGCTGCCCACCAGCATAGAGAACTGAATTTTCTTTCTTCACTCTACTTGATCTATAGTGGGTTTCTAGGTTTAGTGATTTTTTTTGGGGGAGAGGTACATTCAGCAGCACTGAGGAGTTACTCCTAGCTCTGTGCTAAGCAGCCATATTGAATGCCAGGGATTGAGCCTGGGTTGTCCCTGTAGGCTGCATGCAAGGCAAATATCCGTCCTGCTGTACTATCATTCTGGCCCCTTTTGGCCATCAAGATAATTCCGTCTTATCATTTTTTTCAGTAGTGAAAAATTAGGTCTTCACAGGGTGATTTGCTCTTTGATTCTTCTCTCTGTTCATGCCCAGTATTTGAGTACTTTGAAGAACTGTTGGTAGGAACTTGAGAGCTTACTTAAAGTAAGTAAGTAGCACTTACTTTTAGAGATATTTTTTCTGTGCTTCCTGGTGGTTTAGTGGCTAGGATCATAGAAATCTTTTTCCTATTGAAGGCTGAATAGGCTTTCATCTTCTTTTATTGGGGGATTCAATAAATGTTCATTAGTTAATTATTGATTTATGACAATAAATCATATTTGGGGGGAGGGAATTCCCAGGTGCTGGGTCCTTTAAAAGCATACTGGAAAAAGGACAGAAGACAAAAGGGGTGGATACAGTTCAGATCTTTCTGGAAAAAGCGCGTCTTGCTTGGCTTGTCCCATATCTACACCCAAGACAAGGGGCAGTTTTATATACTCCCTGGTACCATTTGCACAGGTCACTTATTGCCTGTCACCACAGCAGTGGAAATCCAGGTAGTTCTGTCAGAAATTCAGGGTCTGGCTTTTCTAGCAGTTGTCTAAAGGGGCAGTCTGATAGTTTTTGATTTTCCTCTTGATATCTTCTGTCATGATGCTGATTCCTAAAAAGGCCTCGAAACATCTTGAGTTCAATGTCTTTTTTTTTTTTTTAAAGAAAAACCAGGACCAAACAGATGTATGATCACTAAGTAGTAAGCTAGACACAGAGGGGACCACTTATTCTGGCAGCCCGTGGGGTGAGAGTGGGGGATAGGGGATGCAGGATGAGAACGGGGGAGGAGGTAGGACAAACTTGGTGATGGGAATTTCCCTGATTCAATGTTAATATGTAACTAAAATACTATTGTGAAAGATATGTAAGCCAATATGGTCAACATAAAAATTATATATAATAAAAAAGAAAAATTTTTAAATGGCCATAACTTATAATATTGTGGTAAAAACTGGGCTCAAGCCCACTAGACTCATAACAACCAAAGCCACTGTCACTCCCAAGATGGCAGTGAAGAGCATGTTACTTCTGCCCTGATTGCTTTACACAGGCTCTTCTAGCTGTTGTGGGTGAGCCAATGAAAGCTTTTCTTAGTTCTCACATCTTTGATTTTCTTTGACTTAGATTTCAGTTGAACGAGCTCCTTGACTTTTAAAATAATATGTAGGTAACCTTCATACCGGGCTTCTCTGAGATGGGATCTTATAGATTCATAGTCCCGAAATAATTTTTACATGGTACAAAATATCCTTAAGTTGAAAAGCATTGTTATATAGAGTAGCCACAGGGTACTTCTGTCCTTTCTTTCTAACTGCAAATTTGACATTTTGTGCTGTTATTAAACACAGGAGAGTTTATAGCATAGAGTGACAATTTAGAAATATTTCAAAAGGTTTATCAAAAGAGGGGGCGGTTGTATTTCGGGCATACAGTGACAATGAATTAGGGCTAGTCCTACCACCAGTGTTAACCCCCCTCCACGAAAGTTCCCAGCATGCATATCTAATTCACTGTCACTGTATGCCTGAAATACAACTATGAAGGACTTGTATTTCACAATGATCTCAATAAAAAAAATGAGTGTTAGGTCTTTAAATTTATTTGTGCAATATTACATTTTAATTAAATCAGAAACCAAAATATCTTTTGCTTCCTTTATTGTGGGTAACTATTAGATTTTACTGGTTCATCATGGTAAGAGGAAAGTAGCATGAGATAAAAATGAGGAGAACCTTCTGTTTTCATTGCCTTATTTTAATTGCTGAAGGCAATCGTCTGGTTTGCTTATACCTTGTTTGTTTTGCAGCTATCATTTAGGTTGTGCACAGGTATATGTAAACTTTAGTTTCTATAGGGAAGAATAACAAATACTTTAAATTTGTTTGAGCTTCTTTATGAAGACTATACACATTTTTCTTTCTTTTTTTCTTTTTTTTTTTTTTGTTTTTGGGCCACACCCGGCAGTGCTCAGGGGTTACTCCTGGCTGTCTGCTCAGAAATAGCTCCTGGCAGGCACGGGGGACCATATGGGATTCGAACCAACCACCTTTGGTCCTGGATCGGCTGCTTGCGAGGCAAACGCCGCTGTGCCATCTCTCCAGGCCCATATACACATTTTTCTATGAAGAGTTCATACTGTTCGTATGTCAACATGATATATGAATATGTCAATATTCAATCAATAATATCAATACAATAACTACCCAAAGATTGGATAAAGTGAATTAAAAATGCTCAAAAATTGAATGATACTTTATCAAAGGGTTCCTTCACTTTTCCCTTCTTAATTATTTCTGTTTCAGCGAGAGTCAGGGTTGCAGTGTTTTCACACTCCCATTATAGTGCTCTCTTGGTTGTGGTGTTAGGACACTTTTGACTAAGGTACTTCCTAAGGGCACACACTTGGCTGTGTTCAATGCTTGTCAGGGATCACTTTTTAGTAGTGGTGCTCAGACACACTATGTAGTAGTGTACTGAAGATTGAACATTTTGTGGCTCTGGAAATCATAATGGCAGTATCACCAGAATTGATCTCTGTATGTGCGACTCTGCCTGGGATTTACAAGGCTGCCTCTCTGCTTGTGAGTCACAACCTTAGTTCCCTAAAGATACTTTTATTCAAAAAATGTAAAATTGTTTTATAGAAACCCAGGGTCTTGTAGGTAAAGGAAAAGCTCTTGGGGATTCCGACATGTGGTGCATTTAACTATTGTAGTCCTAACCCTGGAGCATACCTTTTAAGTACCCGCCTGGAATTTATTTTAAAGAGCTCAGTATCCTTTATGAGGTTGTTATGTGTTAGGGATTAAAAAAAAAAGAGTATTTGGGCATGTTGCATTTCTAATTAATGCATATGTAGGAAATACATTTTAGGTTTTGAAGTTAAGAAGAGATCCCATAAAATGATGCACAAGAGAAAAGCCTTGTTTTAAAAGCTTTGGTTATGGGATGAAAGAGTGAAAGCATTCTTGAATAATTATTACAAGCTATAGATGAAAGATATGTTTAACTAAAGTAAAGCAAGAAGAGTCAGCTTCTCTACTGAAAAGATGGTAATATCAACTGATTTTTATTGAAATCTTGCAAAGTATCAGAGGTAGAAAAATATGCATTTTTATATATGATTTATTTTGTTTTCTGGACCACATCTTCTGATGCTCTGGGGTGACTCTGCTCTGTACTCAGGATTCACCCCTGGTGGGGTCAGGAGACCATATGGGATGCTGGTGATCGAGCCTAGGTCATTGCATGCAAAAAAAAAAATTCCCTTCCTGTTATACCATTGCATGCCCTTCTGTTATACTATTGCACCAGCCCCCCATTTTGAATAATAATTTCTTTCTTTTGAATGATAATTTTTTTCTTTAAGCACCATAGTTACAAACATGTTTGAAGTTGGCTTCCAGCCATACATGCACATTCCCCTTCACAAGCACAACTTCCCTGCCACCAATGTCCCCTCCTCCATCCCCTGTCTTCGAGACAGGCATTGTCTTTCTCTCTCTATCATTGTCATGGTAGTTGTTAGTGTAGTTATTTCTCTAATTGCACTTACCACACTTTGTGGTAAGCTTCATATCATGGGCTGGTCCTTCTGTCCCTTATCTCTATTGCCTCTTGGTCTTGTATTTCCTTAAATCCCACAGATGAGTGAGACTATTATGGCTTTATCTCTCTCCCTCTGATTTATTTCACTCAACATAATAGTCTCCATATCCACCCATGGATTGGCAAATTTTGTGACTTCATTTTTTTCAACAGCTGCATAGTATTTCATTTAGTAGATGTACCACAGTTTCTTTAGCCACTTATATGTTGTTGGGCATCTGGGTTCTGCCCAGATTCTGGCTATTGTAAATAGTGCTGCTATGAACATAAGAGTGCAGAGGGGATTGTTGTATTGTGTTTTTATGGTCTTAGGGTATATCCCTAGGAGTGGTATAGTCCAGCCCCTTTGTCATATGAATTTTCTTACTTAATCTTCAAGAATCCTTTGAATGGGTTATTTTATTTTTATAGAATGATGCCTGGGTGATTCAGTAACTTATGAAAAACCATTAGTGAACAAGGAAGCAGAACCTAGATTCTTGTCCAGAGAGTCCAGCTTCAAAGCTGGACTTGATTACTAAGAGCCAATAGTGATGAAAGGAAGGAAAATTTAGTAGAGGTTAGTAGGATGACTCAAAGGACCTCAGCTTACTGACCTTCTGAACTAAAATTTAGTTTTCCTTCTCTTGAGCCAACTATGAATTTTCCTGCTAACATACTGCAGGGTTGTGTCTACATAAAGAGTGGCATCTTTTATTTTTACTTCCTTTTTCTACAAAGGGCACAATTATATCATTCACTCACAGGAAAAATCTAATTTTGTAACCTTTCCTGCACAGTGCATTTATATTGCCTCTATTTTTGCTCAACAAGTCAACTCTTTTTTCAAATCTTTTCATCTTACTGTGGCTAATGTTGATTTTATTCAATACTGTCTTCTGTTCTCAACTTCTCTATAATAATAACTCTTAATATGTTCTATTTTCTATAATATATGCACATTTTATAATGTACTAAAAAGTTGTCTTTTTATATTATCTATTGTTATCCCCTTTCCATGTACAAATGAAAATATATGTGGTTTTGATTTTTGGGCCATACCTGGTGATGCTCAGGGGTTACCCCTGGCTATGCACTCATAAATTGCTCCTGGCTTGGGGGACCATATGGGATGCTGGGGAATTAAACTGCTGTCCGTCCTGGATCAGCCGCATGCAAGGCAAATGCCCTACCACTGCACCATTGCTTTGACCCCAAATTAAAATATATGTTGAATGAGTCAATGAGTGGTACTCTATAAGAATTGTAGAGGTACCTTTAATTTCATACTAGTTTGGTGATTTGGCTGACTGAAGAGCTTGCTAGAATTTAGAGTATTGATATTTAAATAAATTTATAGAAAATATTTGCAGCTTAAGCACATTTCAAAAAAAACTTCAGGCTATTTCTTTATTCTCCATAAAGACATGATACTAGGAAGTTGCTTGTGGAACTAGGAAGTTCCATCTTTTGTGGAAAACAGGGTGGGGATGAAGTAGACTTGGAAAGCAGGTATGTATAGAGATTAATTTTAATTAATTAAATTAATTTAATTAATTTTAAAGTTGTAGTTGCCTTCATTTCATTTTAGTTTACTGTAACTATGGCTGAATTGTGTAAAATATAATAACCATATTGAAAATTTCCATGTTCCTTTTTCCTTTTCTGTATTTAGTCTTGCTTACTAGAGTTTAGATGATTTTTTATAAATTAAAATTAGAATAGTAGAGTAGTAGGATAAAATAAATATAAACACCTATTGTATTTCTATTTGCAAATAATGAATCAGAAGAAGAGAGTAGTGTCTCTGAGAGGACACTTTACTTGACTCCATGAACATTTCCCATAGTGTTTAGGATTGAGGTATCTTGCTTGGTTTTTCATGTTAAAGAAGTTTCCTTATTTAAAAAAACTTGATTCAGTCCTGTGATTTCCTTTCTCTGTTATTTTTATTGAGATAATGTAATTTACAGCAGTATTCATTTTGCTTGTGCTTGCAGTGTTACAATACCATGCTGACCATGAGAGTATCAGTCATCCATCATTATTCCCAGTTCCTTCTTCCCACACCACCTTTATAGTCTCAGTTCATGTCTGTTGACAATGCATCAGAGGTTGTGTCTAGAGGGAACTGTCCATTCTCTTGCTTTGCTTCTTTATATTCCACCTATGACCGAGTTCATACAGTATTGATATTTTTCCTTTGTTCTCACCTCACTTAGCATGATACTCTCCAATCCATTTATGCTGTAGTGAATGAACTGCTAGATTTCATCTTCTTTCATAGGGACAGCTTTTATGTAGATGTATGGATAGTACTGATTTGGCAGAAAGTGATTTTTATACAGCAGTGACACTTAGGTATAGTTAATGTTAGACATAGTTGAGTATGTATCTTGCAAGAAAAACAAACTCTAGCAATTTAATATCAGTAGTAAATATGATGGCACAAGAGGAATGCCATAAATTAAAAATAAAAAAGAAGTACACCTTCAGAAGTACATAGGTTTTAATGACATTTTCATTCACTAGAATTTAGGATAGAGTTTGATGTGCTGAAATGTTCCATAAATAATCATCGAGCAAAATCAACAACCCCAAACCAAATTTAATCAGTGGATCTGTATAAGGAGCACACATTTAAAAAGAATATAAATCAAAGATAGGAAAAGGGACATAGATGGATGGCAAATAAAAGATAAACTAGAACGAATAATGTTGTGAAGACTAAATCACTTCTCGTTTGTGAGGTTGGAAGTGTCAACTTGCTGAAGTAAATACAAAAGGGATTCCAGATTTAATATTTGACCTGGATCAATAAAATTCCTCAAAATAAATATGAAAAAAGAAAAGAAAAAAAGGGATTTCGGGGCCGGGCGGTGGCGCTGGAGGTAAGGTGCCTGCCTTACCTGCGCTAGCCTTGGAAGGACCGCGGTTCGATCCCCCGGCATCCCATATGGTCCCCCAAGCCAGGAGCGACTTCTGAGCGCATAGCCAGGAGTAACCCCTGAGCGTCACCGGGTGTGGCCCAAAAACAAAAACAAAACAAAAAGGGATTTCAAAACTGTTGGCTATGGGGCTGAGAAATAATCCAGTGAGTAGGATGCTTGTCTTGCAAGTGATTAACCCAGGCTCTATCCCCAGCATCACACATAGTCCCCTGAGCATCGCCAGGAGTAATTCTTGAGCATAAATTAGGACTAAACCCAGAACATTAACAATTGTTCCCCCAAGAAACAAAACCAAAATTAATCAACCAAACAAACAAAGACACACCAACAAACAAATCAATACTATAAAGGAAAGATCCACAAGCTGCATTTGTTTGTTTGTGTTTGTTCTTGGGCCACACTCAATGACGCTTAGGGTTGTTCCTTGTCTTGGCACTCAGGAATCACTCCTGGTGGTACTTGGGTATCATATGGGATGCCAGAGATAGAACCCAGATTGATTCCATGCAAAGGCAAGTGTCTTCCTTACCCGCTATGCTATCTTTCCAGCCTCACCACAGTGTGTGTTTGCTTATTTATTTATTTGTTTGTTTTTGGGTCATCTAATGGTGTTTAGGGGTTGTTCCTGCCTTTGCACTTAGGAATCACTCCTGTATGGTGCTTGGGGGACCATATGGGATGCCAGGGACCAAAGTTAGGCCAGTTGCACTAGCTTTCTGGCCCTATATTTGCATATTTTAACTATTCCCTAGAGAAACATATTAATGCTCATTAGAGATTTGTTTTTTTTTCCTTTTGATTCTAAAAATTGGGCTTATAATCTTATCTGTCTCCAAAATTGTACTTTTTCTACTCTAGAAAGTTTTCTCTATTGGACTGAAGTTAAACGAATGGGAGATTTCAATGTAAATTAACAAAGACTTTAAAAAAAGATTCATCACTACTATCTTTTAATAGTGTTAGCACCTCATCATTTCTACTAGCTAAACCCAGTATATTGTTAAAATAAAGGGTTCTATAAGAGGGTTTTCTTGAATTGCTTGGAAGCTAGTAGGTAGTAGCTTAAGATTTTTTTTTAAATAATATCTTTATTTAAAGGCAATCTCAGGATCATTGAATGGAAATAAAAAATGGTCAGACTTAAATACCCAAACCAAAGTAAATGACAATAGAGACCAAACAAGCTATACACAAAGGGACCTGTCATACTAGCAGTCTAGGGGGCTAAGGATGGAGAAACAGACATGTTGGGAAGAGTGGTGGAAGCATGCTGGGAACTATGGAGGAGACAGGTCAACACTGATGATGGGAATGGCCCAAATTCACTTTCACTATGTACCTTAAACACAACCCTGAAAGACTTGTAATTCACGATGGTTTCAATGAAAATTATAAAAAATATATTTAAGCACCATGATTGCAAACATGTTTGTAACTGGTTTTCAGTCATAAACAAGAACACCCCCTAAATGTTAAGATTTTATAGATTATTAAATGATAATATCTTGAAATGTAATGGCACTATCAGGAAAAGGAGACTCAGGATAGTAAAGGCCTAGTTGTTTTTAGATCTACATTAAGGTATTGCTGTAAGAAGTTGGATTCAATTTGTCAGACTCTGCCCTTGCTTTGACTTCATCTGTAAAATTCTACAACTTTCTTTTGGCCTATTTTTTGTCCTGATCTCCAGTCATTCAGGATTGCTCAGCAGAACAGTTACAAAATAATTTTTTAAAAAGGAGAATTTATCCCCAGAATAATAATTATATGCAGTCAAGGCCCTTCAAGGACTTCTTGGCTTATTCAATGATGTTTGGAATAGAAAAGTTTCCCCAAACTTTATTTTACTTAATGTGTATGAAAGATGTGGTCACAGATTTAGATGTCACTTTCATTAGTTTAGGTTTTTATTTATATTTTGGTTGAAAAATACTCTTTAAGCAGGATTACCTATGATGTGGATATTTTGACTTTCCTTGAATTTTAATTTTTCTTGCTTCTAATACCTGGTGCTTGGTACTGTAGCTTTGGCAACCATTGTGAATTCTGTGGTGAGAGGACATTATCTTAAAGGCTGTGAAATTTTACTTAGATTCTATTTTAGTTGACAAGAGTGTCCTTTTTTTTTTTATTCTTATGACAAAAGAGCAAAGCATTATCAGCAATTTTGGCTTGATTTATATGTAAGATCATACTTGCTATGAGAGGGGTAACAAGTAAGATCCTTTTGTGAGTACTCAGTTGATAGAGAGATAATTTTTTTTTATTTTAGGCAGACAGATAATAAAGTGGGGCAAGTTGCTTGCAGCTTGGAATTGACTCATTTGATCCTGGACACCACCGATGGTCTCTGAAGCAATGCCAGGGGTCAGGAATAAACCCTGAGCCCAGCTGGGTATGAAGAAATAAAACAAAACTCCCAAACTTCTTAAAACATAATTTCATGGTTTTAGAGAATAAAAAATTATTTTTTTACATTAGTTAATTTTGGGCTCTACATAAAGGTCATCATGGGGATATCTTCCATTTGCGGGAGACCCCAAATCTGTCAGTTTAGATTTGCCAGTATTAGAAGGAATCAAAGTGGTAGGTGGAATGTTTGGAAAACACCCTAATAGAAAGCAGAAAAAAAAAAAACAAACCATACAAAAAACAACATAAAACTCTCAAACCAAATCTTAGCAGTGCATTTTAGTTCTAGAAAAGCATTTGAAAGAAATCATTAAAACAGTAAGCTTTTAAAGCCTTTCTTTGTTTTTGGTTTTTGTTTTGGAATTTGGGGCCATATCTGGTGGTGTGCTTTGGGGTTATTCCTGACTCTGCTCAGGAGTGACTCTGAAGAGGATTAAAGGTAGCGCTGGAAATCAAACTGGAATCATTGTCACGCAAGGCTAGCACTATACTTCTTGTACTGTCTCTCCCAGCCCCATAAAAAAAATCCTTTGTATACTTTTGTTGGACAGCTGAGAAGGGTATTGGTTTCTGTTTTTAGAAAAGGAGGGTGGGGAGGAAGAAACAGTGACAAGGAGAATCAGGATAGTAAAGGACTAAACCATACGGATTTGTGTCTTTATTGACCTAGCAAAGAATAACAGGGCTACATAAACGACAGTGCTAGTAGGTTTTATATAAAACCATTAGCATGTACTTCTATTAACACCATATTTGCAAAGTATATTGATGCTAAAGATAGTCTCACTGCACCACACCAGCCACCAATGTCAACATCCTGCCATTGTCCTGACTAATGACAATGTCTTTACCATCAGTGACTCCAGGTCTCCTTTTGTCCTCCCCTGCTGTACCCATCTTTAGCAGACCCAGTTCTATTCACAGACTCCAACGGACTATTAGTCTATTGCTTATTCCCTTACTTTGCTTCCTTCTTCCCCTTAGGATTGAGATAGTTTAGTAATTGCTTTTCTCCCTCTGACTGAATTCACTCAGCACAAAACCCTGAAGTTCTGTTCAGCTGGTAACAAATGACAAGGGTTCATCCTTTCTTTTGGAAAACCTCTGTCATTTAAAGTAGATTTTTAGTAGATAAATAAATAATGCAATGTAACTACCTGATAACATGGTTGTAGTAATTTTTGGATATTCAAAATATCCACTGCAGATAGCTTATTGTAATC
This sequence comes from Suncus etruscus, assembly GCF_024139225.1. NCBI lineage: Eukaryota > Metazoa > Chordata > Mammalia > Eulipotyphla > Soricidae > Suncus > Suncus etruscus. Next base: position 2,170,321 of record NC_064864.1, read on the forward strand.
TTCTTGAAATCACTCCTGAGTAGAAAATATTTTCATGCAACGCATGAAGCGATTAGTATGCATTAGTGTTTTTTATTATATAGCCAACTTTTAAGCATTGTACTAAAATTTTGTAATTGTTTTAGAATGCCTTCATAAATCTTTAGATTTGTCATACTTGGTTCCTCTAAGATTTGGCATAATGGTCTTTGTTTTTAAAACCTGAAGCATATCTCCTACACATATTGATGAAGTCATATTGAAGAATTATAAGTAATATGAATGTATGTGATTAGAATATCTGGAATTCACTAGTTATATTATGCATGATTTTCTTTTTTTCCTTGCTATTATGTATGCTTTCCTATCTCAAATCCTATTATTCTCAAGAAAATTTAACATATCATACTTATAGTAAGAAAATAGTAGAGTTTAATATGTGCTATAAACTTTGAAGATAAGTAAGGTTTCTGGATTCTTTGTCTCTATTTATTAAAAAGCAATTTATATAAGTCAAGGTAGTAAGTAGCTCAGTGGTAGAGAGGGAGACCCTGAGTTTGATCCTGGGCACCATAAAAAAATTATGTCACTGTTCTAAGAATTATAGTCAGAGTAAGAATCAAGGAAGATGAGTTTTTAGTGACAGGATGCTTTTGTGTATCTGTGTCTGTCTTTGTTTTCTGTGAATCAGATGTACAGTGTGGGAGGACATGGGCAAAACACAGTCTTTTCACTTACATGTACACAGAGTAATAATGCTTTTTAAAAATATATACATCAACACTCTTTTGAATCCAGGGAGGAAGGACCTGATTGAGTGGGAGAGGCTGAAGAGCAAAGAGGTGCAGATTTTAGTATGGTGAGAACTGAAAGTGGTCAGGAGGAGAATGGGGCTAAACTTTCCAAATTTTTTTCTTGGAGGAAACCTGGGCTCTAGTCCGAGATACTGATTTATTTAGGTATTGGGGGGCAATAGTTTGGTAAAAGAACAATCCTCTCTCTTACAATTACTGGGAATGAGAGGAGCATTGGAAGGATTCATTCTGGTTAAGAGGAACATCTTTAAAAGTATGCTTCTTTTTTAATTACTTCTTTATTCACTCTTTCATCTATACATCTATCATCCATTCATAGAGCCAAACCAAATAAAAAGAAAACCAGCGGTCTATTTGCTTTGAGGGGATGGGGGCCATACCGAGCAGTGCTGGGGCTTACTCTTGTTCTCTGGGATCATTCTCGGCAAGGCTTAGAGGACCATCTGTGGTTCCAGGCCAACTACATGCAAGGTAAATGTTACGCTGTCTCTCAGGCCCTAGTGAGTGATCTTTTAATACATACATAGACAAATTAAAGTAAATGTCACATTTTCTGTTCTTTTGTTTTAATTCCCATGGGTTCAGGATATATAGAAAACTGAGAGAAAATAGATAACAGCTAAGTGGAAAGGTTTATGCATTGATAGTAATACATATTTTTGTGAACTATAAATTCTATATATTTTTTTGTTCTTGGTTACACCCAGCTATGCTCAGGATTTACTCCTGGATCTGTGCTCGGGATATCTCCTAATGGGACTCAGGCAGACTCTTTGGAGGTACTGGGGATCAAATATAGGTTGGCTGAGTGCAAGTAAAGTACTGTACTCTTTCTGGCCCCTAAATTTATTTGTGTTTTTTAAAGCAGAATAATTTATTATTATTATTATTATTATTATTATTATTATTATTATTATTATTGGTTTTTGTGCCACACCCAGTGATGCTCAGGGGCTATGCCTGGCTATGAGCTCAGAAATCACTCCTAGCTTGGGGGACCATATGGGATGCCTGGGGGATCGAACCACTGTCCATCCTAGGTTAGCATGTGCAAAGCAAATTCCCTACCGCTTGCGCCACCACTCTGCCCCCAATTTATTTTAATTTTTAAAAAGAAAGACACTTTTTGTTTTGTTTTTTTTGGGGGGGGGCATGCATGGTGATGTTCAGAACTTATTCTTAGCTTTGTGCTCAAAGATGACTCCTGGTGGGGCTCATAGGACTATCCAGGATGCCATGGAATAAACCTGGGCTTGCCATATGCAAGGCATGTTTGAAAGTTTACATATAAAGAATGGTTTTCTTACTGTTTATTTCTGTTGATGTTCAAGAAATAATTTTAGGTGGATTATTGATGGCAAAAAATTAATACAAATTGATAAGCTTGGTGATTTGTGTCAGAGTCTTCATAACTGATGTCTTAATTTGGATATATTTTGATATGCTGTGTATGGTCACTTGATATATTTGTGTAAGTTAGTGCAAAAGTCCCAGTATTTTATTTTTTCCAGTATTTTATTTTCACCTTAATGCTGTGTTCTATATAATGGCTTGTGATTTAAAAATTATGTCTTGTTCAAATATCAATGACTTCTCAGAGATCTCTGTTCTACTTTTATGCTAATCACCAATATAGTAGTTTTACTCTGTACAAGAAAGTAAATTGAATTTCTTTTTTTTTTTTGTGGCTTTGGATTTCTTTGTGTAAGAAATAGTAAATTGAATTTCTTTGATAACTTTTGTCATTATGATTTTGGTCTTTGGTAGCCTCTGTGTCTTGACATCATGAAAGTCAAAGAAGTTGAAATCTGTGAGATTTGTCTCACTGTCTCAGCTGCAATTTTCCATGTAATGCTGATAAACTGCAGGATTAGGGAGCCAAGTGTGCAAGCCTTGTATGAACAAAACCAGCGTTCCTTTTTTTTTGGTTTTTGGCCACAACCGGCGGTGCACAGGGGTTACTCCTGGCTGTCTGCTCAGAAATAGCTCCTGGCAGGCACGGGGGACCCTATGGGACACCAGGATTCGAACCAACCACCTTTAGTCCTGGATCGGCTGCTTGCAAGGCAAACACCGCTGTGCTATCTGTCCAGGCCCAAAACCAGAGTTCTATCCTGTGCACTTGCAGAATCTTGAACAATGTCAAGCATGGTCCTAATGGTCTTCAACACTACTGGATCCTATTAAGGCCTCTAGGTCACACCAACACTGATTGTAAACTCCCCTAACCTCCTCCTTTCCACAAATGCAAATCAGTCTGAACTAGGTTATTATTTTATTCATGAATATACTAGTGTAGATTAATTTTTCAGAATACCTAAGCCTAGACACCAAGATATTAATAAACCCTGGGTAAATATCTTGTATTTTTTGTTGGTGGCCTTGGTCTTTTGAGGGCTATTGATGAAAACAGGAATAGGCTTTGAATATTAATCTGAAGTATTTTTAGATTTTCACTACTGTTCTCTTTTCAAAAGTGTTTTCTTTATCACCAATCTCTTCATTTTTGTACCCAGGCACTATGTCAGCTGAAACACCAATAATGCTGAATATCAACCCTCAGGATCTTCGAGTTCAAACATTCACCATCGAGAAGTTATTGGAGCCTCTCATAATCCAGGTATGAATGCCATGGGAATAATAAATAGGAACTGCAGAAGAATAAAAAGTGTAGAAAAAAAAGACCCAAGGAAAGATTTAATTAGTATGGAATGAATATGTAACAAAAATGCACCTTTACTTAAAGTGTTGTTAAAATATGTGTATTTGGTAATAATAATGATAATGATGCTACTAATAATAAAACTTTCAAAGACCCCACCCAACTTTATTATAAAAAATTTGGGGGCTGGCGAGGTGGCGCTAGAGGTAAGGTGTCTGCCTTGCAAGCGCTAGCCAAGGAAGGACCGCGGTTCGATCTCCCGGTGTCCCATATGGTCCCCCCAAGCCAGGAGCAATTTCTGAGCTTTTAGCCAGGAGTAACTCCTGAGCATCAAATGGGTGTGGCCAAAAAACAAAAAAAAATTGGGGGCCATACCTGGTGGTACTTAGGGCTTACTCCTGGCTCTCTGCTCAAAGGTCATTCCTGGCAGGACTCAGGGGACCTCATGGTTGCTAGGGATCAAACCTGGGTGAACTGCATACAAGCCTAGAACCCTACTTCCTGCACTATTGCTCTTATTGCTCCACTCCTGTTACTACTTTTACTAGTTGAGAAAATATTTGCTTCACTATAATTAGTTATGAATTTTGGTATTTCTAGTATCACTGATATCTTAAATGAAAATGATCTTGAACATCCCCCTCTTTTTTTTAAGTTTTTTTTTTTTTTTGGTTTTTGGGCCACACCCAGTGATGCTCAGGGGTTACTCCTGGCTATGCGCTCAGAAGTCGCTCCTGGCTTGGGGGACCATATGGGACACAAGGGATCCAACCACGGTCCATCCAAGGCTAGTGCAGGCAAGGCAGGCACCTTACCTCTAGCGCCACCGCCCGGCCCCAAGCTTTTTTTTTTTTTATTGTGACTGAAGTTCATTACACAGAGTTATTTACTGTACATAGTGACAATGAATGAAGGGCATTCCCACCACCAATGTTGTCCTCCCTCTACTCCTGTTCCCAGCATGTCTCCCACATATCCCTCCTTTACCCCCCAGAATCCTAGTGCAACTGGTCTCCACCTTACAGCTTGTTACAGGTTGGGTATATATTCTGTTTGGTGTTCCAGTCTGGTCATTTTTTATTTACACTACAGAACATCCCCCTCTTATCCACTTACTGAATAGTCTCAAATAAACCCCCAATTTTATGTATTGTTTTATGGTAAAGTTTACAGAAAAAACTTGGAAAAGCAAAGCAAAACAAACAAAAGCAAAGAATTAGAATAAGGAACTACTCACTTGGGGGCTGGAGTGATGGTACAGTGAGTAGGTCATTTGCCTTGCACATTGTTGACCCAGGCTCAATCCTTAGCATCCTATATAATTTCCCTCTCAATTTTTTCCCTCTCAATTTTTGACATTTAGATTTTTAATTTTTTATTATTATAAATAACACTGAACACTTTAGCATATAAAATTTTGTCACCAGTTTGAATCGTAAGGCTAGTTATTAATGTTAAAGTATAAGTGATTAAGATATGAGAGTTCTTTTGCACATCACCAAGAAGGGGTGGAGAGATGGTGCTGTGGGTAGGACCATTGTCATGCACACAGCTGACAAGGTTCAGTCCCCAGCACCCAGATGATACTCTGAGCCCTGCCAGGAGTGACCTTGAGTGCAGAGCCAGGGATAAGCACTGAGCACTGTCGAGTGTGGCCCCTCAATCCAAAAATAACAAACATGCCTATCACCAAGATTGTTGGGGAAAGTTTTCTCACAAGTCACTTCAGGTTTGTTTTTATGCAGTCACTTGGTGTGGGATGGAAACATGACCTTCATTTCGGAAAGAGCTCTAAAGATAAATCCATTAATATGATTGCATAACCCCTATTTATATTTAAATTTTTTAAAAATAATATCTTTATTTAAGCACCATGATTACCAACATGTTTGTAGTTGGTTTTCAGTCATAGAAAGAACATCCCCCTTCACCAGTGCAACCTTCCCACCAGCAATGTTCCCCACCTCCCTTCTTCCCCTGCCTTTGAGACAGGAATTCTGTTTCTCTCACTTACTACCATTGTTATGATAGTTATTGGTGTAATTTTTCTTGACCTGAACTCCCCACTCTTTGTGGTAAGCTTTATTTCACAGGTCTGTTCTTTCAGCCCTCATTTTTATTGTCTCTGTGTATTATTCCAATAAGTCTTTTATTTTTCTTAAAACTCATAGATGAGTGAAACTATTCTGTGTCTATCTCTCTCCCTCTGATTAGTTTCACTCAGCATAATAGTTTCCATGTCCATCCATGTATAGGAAAATTTCACGACTTCATTTTTCCTGATAACTGCATAGTATTCCATTGTGTAGATGTAATAGCATTTCTTTAGCCACTCATCTGTTTTTGGGCATCTGGGTTGTTTCCAGATTCTGGATATTGTAAATAGAGTTGTAATAAATATAGGTGTGTGTGTGTCATAACAGCCCTTGATAGGGCTGGCCGATGGAGGGATGGAAGATGAGGTTTTTCTCCTCCAGCTCGGAGCACGTGTCTATCACCCCATTCAGCCGGCGGGTTGTGAGGTGAATGTGGCGGGTAGAATGCTAACAGGCAGTCAGGTTTCAGAAGATATCAGCTTTATTCAGTGGACATGGCTGAAGCCAAAAGCCCCAGAATCAAAATCGAAAAAAGCCCCTGCCTTCCACAGACCCTTGCTTTTATAAATCAGAATCAGGTACCACCCTAGGGTGGGAGCAGAATGCCAGGTCACACCCTAGGGTAGGGCACAATCACATATCTGGGTAGGATCAGCAACATAATAATCTTATGGAAATGTTTACATACATAACAGGTGTGCAGAGGGAATTTTTGTATTGTGTTTTTGTGTCCTTTAGAGTATATCCCTAGAATTGGATTGCTGGATCACATGAGCTCAATTTTCATTTTTTTTTTTTTTTTGAGGAATCTCCATATTGTTTTTCATAAAGGCTGGACCAGACAGCATTCCCACCAGCAGTAAATAAGAGTTCCTTTCTCCCCACATCCTTGCCAGCACTGATTGTTCTTGTTTTTTTTGTGATGTGTGCCAATCTCTGTGGCATGAGATGATAGCCCATATTTGTAAAGAATTGGAAATACAATACTTTCTAATCAGAAAGGTGGCTGACATATTGCTTCTTATTACTTATTTATTTTTGGGTCACATCCGCCAGGTTTTGAGTTACTCCTGGCTCTGCACTCAGAAATCCTGGCAGGCTCGGGGGGACCAAATGGGATGCTGGGGATTGAACCTGGGTTGGCCACATGCAAGGAAAATGCCCTACCCACTGTACAATCTCTTTAGCCCCAGTCTATTATTATTGTTTAAAATTTTCTGATATCACAGTGTTAGGGGTCAATTACACTTATGCTATTCCAGGGTTTGTATCCTGAGGTGCCTGGCATCTGTTCTGGGCTTCAAACATGGAAAGCATTTACTCTACCACTGAGCCACATTATTCATCCCAGACATAATGACTATAAATAGAGAGAATATCATTATGTAGAAGCTATTTTTTATATCCTAACTGAAAATAATAGATGTTTTGCTTTAGTCAATTACTTCAGGAAGTTCAACAAAGTTCAAGTATTGCTAAGTAAATTCACATTAAAGAGTATATTGTTTTCACTTTGTGTGAACAAAAAATTCTATTTTCTGAAATGTTTAAAAATAAATCGATTATGGCAAGAATATAATACAGTGTAGGGTGCTTGTCTTGCATGCAGCTGACCCAGGATCCATCCCTGGCACTCCATATGCTAGCTCCCCCAAGCCTTCCATGAGTAACTCCTGACCGGTGAGCCAGGAAGTCAGTAGTCCCTGAACTTTGCCAGATGTGTCCCCCAAACAAAACAAAAACAAAAGTGTGATTATGTTAATTTTGACAACTTTTAATGTGTTGGTAAGTAGATTTAGACATTTTGTGATCAGCGAACTGATAAATAAGGGAAATGGAAAATTTTTTTTTTTGGTTTTGGTTTTTGGACCACAACGGGGGACACTCAGTGGTTACTCCTGATTCTGCTCAAAAATCTCTCCTGGCAGGCTCAGGGGACAATATTGGATGGCAGGGATCATACCCACATCTGTCTGGGTCGGCCTTATGCAAGGCAAATGCCCTACCGCTGTGCGATCACTCTGACCCCTGGGAAGCAGAAATTTGTACTTAACATACCAAGTGGTTCTGGGCTACATGGAAATCCCTAATTTCATATCCCTTAAGATGGTTGTGTATGTTTTTGAAAATGCTTGCTGATTTCTTCAATAGTTTTGGTATAGTAATGCATTGCTAACTCAGCTAGAAAATATTTCTAGGTCCAGAAATTGTCAAGTCATAGTATTATGTTCATGAGCAGTCCCATAGTGGAAAAATTGTAGTACAACAAAATTTTGTGGACACCTTCTGGATTTTTCCATTGTAATATAATTCTCCTGTAAAACCAGTGTATTACTGTGGGTATCTCCTCCCCCAATCATTTATTTATCCTACCTGAATGATCAGAACTGCTTACAGAATGGGTGGGGTAGAGGGGGCTGCATGGCGGGGAGAGAGGGATTAAGAAGGAGAGTTAGAGAAGTGAGGCAGAAGCAAGAATGGGCAGAAGTGAGAATCAACAGCGAGATTAAACAGAAAGATTTAGCATCAGATTAGCAGTTCAGCATTAGATTCAGCATCAGCAATTCAGTATCATCAAAGAAGCAGCAGCAATAACATCACCAAAGGAAGTTAATCAGCCTGGAAGCCAGTTAGGAAGCCTGGAACAAGGAGCTGAAAGGGAGAGAGAGGCAGAGAGAGCCAGAAGGGGTAAAGAAGTAGCTGCTAGGAAAAGGCTTAGTATGGAGGCCCTGTGAGGAGGTGATAGGGACTGTGAAATAAAGCTGGCTGACTCCTCAAACTTTATCTGACTGCTTTGTGAATCTCTCTGCCCTCACCCTGCAACCTTCAGACCTGCCAGGCCGTAGGGGCTGCAGAAATCAGGTCGAGCCCAGAAAGGCCTCACCATCCCTCTACCAACTCTGGGACTCTTTAATTTAAATTAAAACAGCATACTACAAAATCTGAAGCACAACCTTCTTGATCTCTTTAAGATAATTTATCATCTATCATTGTCACTTTATGTATTATAGTTTACGAGTAAAACACTTCATTAAATTACACGATTTTCTCAAAAGATTACATCATATTAAATATTCAATTGCTCTTTAAAATGTGTTTAATTTGAAATAGGTGGTTTATTTTAAAATTTTAGTCTCCTATTATACTGACTACCTTTCTTTTTTGTTTGTTTTTGGTCCATACCTGGTGATGCTCAGAGATTACTCCTTGCTTTGCCCTGGCAGGTTCAGGGTGGGGAGAGGAGGACCATATGGGATGCTGGGGATCAAACTCTGATCAGTCCAGGATCAGCCACATGCAAGGCAAATGCTTTACTGCTGTGCTATCACTCTGGCCCCCCTGGAAACCATTTTTAAAAAGTTCATTATTTTTTATTTCATAGTGCCACCAAAATCGTTATTAGTTTAGTTGCTCCATTAAAATGTTTTTTTTTCTTCTTATTTATCTTCATGTTATATTCCTTTGCTTTCAAGTCTCCACAGAAATTGTTTATCATTCTCTGTATATAACTCAAAGTCAAAATCGCATTTCAAGTTTTGAGTAATTGGCCATAGAACTATTATGTCATTCTGACTTCTAAATTTATTTATTCATAAATCTTTATTTATTCTTTTTATAGTTACCAGAGTTTCCACCACCAAGCCTGATTTATTTTTAATGTATTTTTTTTTCTCTTGGGCAGAGGTAAATCACTAGGTCATTTTGCAGGGATGTTCAGTATGGAATATATTTCAATCATTTCCTTTCATTTTCTCTGTATGATAACACACACAGTTGTATCTCTCTATAATAAATTCCTTCAGTTGATCAGAAATAATTTTTTTCTCAGCAATTACATTTTTTTTGATTGCCACTGGAGGCATCTGCACTTCATCACTTTCAAAATCTAAGTTTGGCAGCTCAATGCAGCAAGTTTATGCAGAATTGTGATGAAAAGAATTTACATCTCTAGTTGTATATTCTCTGAAGGAGAGATAAACTACCAGATAATGCTAGAGCCAATACATAATGGAACCATTTATATTCTTATTTTCCACAAAATCTAATTTGCTGTGTGTCAGATTCATGCTGAATGTGAGTTGAAAGAACTGACTTAGTTAAAATCCTTTAAGATAAAAACAACAATTGGGATGAGAGCAATAGCACAGTGAGTGGGTAGTGTCCTTGCCTTGTAAGAGGCCAATTTAGGTTTGACTTCTGGCATCCTATATGGTCCCCTTCATCCTCCAGGAGTAATTCCTGAGTGCAGAGCTGAGGAGTAATCCCTCAGCATCGCTGGCTTTTGCCCCCCCCCCCCATAAAGATAAAAAACAAAAACTCTACTCTTTTAATCATCTGTGTTTTAACCTTTGGCAGTGGGCAAATGTTCTCTATTTTCTGATGTAAATGATTTCTAGAGGTCAGAAGCTGTCACTCCTAACTCATAGGATCTTTTGGGCTTTTCTGGGTTTCAGTCCCATGATGTTATTCATATATTATTTAGAAGTCCTTTGGGATGAGTTTTATAAATCAAAATTTTCTCAAGTCAAGTTAAAGAATATTATTTTATTTTTTTAACCAGATTGTATAAAGTTAGCTTATACTCTAGTAAGAAGACAATTCCCCCTAACCCAAATCTCTAAGGCTTCAGATAAGCTAATTCCTTGCTCAAATTGCATATGCTATGTGAGTTGTTTGACAATTGGTTCCTTCATGGTAAGAGCATTAGAAATTTAGGCTAGTGTAGACTCTATCTCAATATTTACTTCCAAACTTGTAAATAGAGAACATATAAAATCATGCAAGGATTCTTTTTTTTTTTTTTTGGCCACACCCGGTGATGCTCAGGGATTACTCCTGGCTGCTCAGAAATAGCTCCTGGCAGGCACAGGGGACCATATGGGACACCGGGATTTGAACCAACCACCTTTGGTCCTGGATCGGCTGCTTGCAAGGCAAAAATAGCCGCTGTGCTATCTCTCCGGGCCCAACGATTCTTAAAATATCTAATCTGATGTGATATTTGTAAGTTTCACTCACTTTGCTTTAGACAAAACAAATAATGTGACTAGTATGGATGCTGAATATGGGAGCTTGCCTAGGTAGGGAATAAACATTAAAAGCCCCAATAAGGGGCCAGAGAAATAGCATAATGGTAGAGAGTTTACCTTGCACGTGGCTGACCCAGGACTGATGGTGGTTTGATTCCTGGCATCCCATATGGTCCCCCAGCCTGCCAGGGGGCGATATCTGAGTGCAGAGCCAGGAGTACTGGCTCACACCCTTGAGCTGACATCCTTGAGCACTGCTGGGTGTGGCCCCCAAACCAACCAATGAATCAATCAAGTAAAAAAAAGAGACTTAATAACTATTACATACTTTTTACCTCCCTTATAGAGATTTCTTTTTATTATAAATTCATCTTTTTAGCCTTATCATTGATGGCTATCGGCATGGGCAACTGAGTTGCTGACAATTATATGGTATGGAGGCATGAGAACTCTATCTGGTTCTCATGGTTCTGCATTGGTTCTCTCACCATTTTATTCTTAGAAAATTGCCTACATTCTGATAGTTAAACAGTTAGTAACTAGGGTTAAATGATTATGTCATATGCCAAGTTAAAGAAAGAAGTAGAAACACAGAGAAGAGTTAGGTCTATTGGAATATTTCTCAAGTTTTGTTCCACCAACTCCTGCTGAGTAGGGAAAATAAGATGAACTAATTACCAGGGTTTTGATAGATTCTTCCAATTTCCAGACTACATTTTAGTCTCAGATGTATTCCCTAGCTTCTGTGGGTACTCACAGTTTCCAGTTCCCCGGAGCACCGGCCATGAAGGCCATATGCTTTCTTCCTTATGCAATCTTATTCCCTTGCTTTCCACTTCCTCGTCAGTGGCTGAAAGTTCAAGAGAAACTCCATTAGCAACAGAAATTCAAAGTTTCTTTAATTGCCCTTAATTATTTATCCTAGAATATTTCCATGCAAAATGGTGCTTATGTTCTTCCTTGTATGTTCAAAATTTGCAGTTTCTGAGGTACAAACAAGTCTGATACACTTTTTTCATTTTGTTGGCTTCATTTTTGCTAGTGGTGGTCAGTAGCCATCAAAGATGGCCATTGGAAGACTCGAGATGTCATTTCATGTGTTAGATATATCATTTCATGATAGTTAGATATTAATGCCTTCAAAACTGTTAATATTTGAGGTGGACCAAAGACACTAGACTCCTACATAGGGAGAGAGAATGTCTCTCTTTCTAAATGTACATTCATATCCTGGAACTTGAACCCAGTGAAGCAATGCTTGTATTCAGAATCACACATTCACACACTCAGGAATTACTCCTGGCAGTGCTCAGGGGACCATATGGGATGACAGGGATTGTATCTGGGTCAGCCACATGCAAAGAAAGCACCGTATCCACTGTCCTATCTCTCCTGTTGAAGTCACACATATTTTTTAATTTTTATTTTTAATTATGAGAACAAAGATGCAAAGAAAGAGGACAAGGTAAAGTTACAGTGGAAGGATAATCACCTATACACAGAATTCTCAGAAGTCCCCTTGCTGATATCTTAACTTTGGACTTTCAGCCAAAGAACATTAAGATAAATAAAACAGAACCCATGTACAATTACTTTGTACCTCAAGTCCCCAGATTGTAACACATTTTAATATTTCTTAGCAGCACACAAAGCAATCTAAAGCCATAAAACTTATATAACTTTTTAAACATTAAAGGCATAGTATTTTTTTTACATTTCCATGCACATGCATATTAGTTTAAGTTAACCTAAAAAGTTTAAGTGGTTTTTTTTTTTTAAGGATTAGAGTCAAAGGAGCACAGTAAAAATGGTGTTAGAGTGGCAATTATTGTTTGCATAGGCCCACCAAAATATGAGGGACATGGAAAGGAAAAACCTTGGCCTAAATACAAGGAGACCCTACCCCTGAAGTTTCCTGGCATAAGACCAACTCTAGGCTCCAGGCAAGCTAGTTTGTCCAATCCAAGACCTTGTCTGTAGTGCCAACACACTTTTATTTTTCACACAGTCTCTGTTGTTGGTATCATGTTTCTGTATTAAATATCCTGGAATCTGCATATCCTACTTTGAAGTCAGGATGTGGAGCGTCCTCTCACCTCACCATTAAAGGGCAATGCAGGAAGCCCTGTCCTGTAAGCAGGTCATTGTTGTTAAGTCTTCTCAGTGTTAAGGGAAGTCCCTTTTGAGCAGGTCGATGTCTGAGCAGTGTAGGGTCTTCCGTGGTAGAGGATTGCTTCCAGGTGATGTTATAGACAAACTTGTATGTTTCGTGGATGGCTTCCCTGGTTCAGGGGTGAATGGAGAATGCCCATTCTTCTGAGGCATGTGCCAGGTCATTATGTCAATGTTCAGGGTGTAAGGTCCCGTTGCACTACAAGATTTGTGTGTTCCAATCTCTATTAGATAAGATCTTATTTGTATGTATAGTATTTTCCCATTTTAATGTGCCTATACAAACAAGGAACAATGCCACGTGACTTTATCGGTGCATATGGGGGCCATAAGAAAAAGTCCAACAATCCCCATGACATGGTTCAATCAACACTAAACTGGGGGACTCTTCACCAAAATTCCTTATTGAACAGCTCACAAAGAAAAGAAAAGATAAAAATTTGTTAGAATAGTCACTATATAAGAGAATATTTAGTAAGACTTAAAGCTTTCAGAGAAAAAACACAAAAATATTCAAAAGACATACGTGTCCATTTTATGTCTTTTGAAATAGTTGGGGGGTTGTTAGTTCCAATGCATGGCTTTGGTCTGTGCTTAGGATTTTGTGGTACTGAAGTTAAAAAGAGTAAAGTTGGTTACTGATGGTGTGTGTGGGGTGAGAGAGTTAAGGAGTAAAAATGAACTTTGTAGGGGTGTGCAAAAGGGCAGAATACATTCGTCATACGCAAAACATAAATTAAGGATAGGGAATACTCTTAATATATATATGCGCCCAGGGGCGATAGCCCCCATGCGGTTTTGAACATGCAGACTGGTAAGAAATTGCCAGTGACAACCTTAGTGCAACCGAGCAAATCTCAACACACCCCAAGTTAGGACCCCAAACCCCATGCCGGCTAGAGCTAGCCTCCAGATCAAGAAAGGATTCGGTAGAGCCGGAAGCCAGGATCTGCCCGCCCTCCACCCTGTGCCCTTCCCACCTAGTGCTGGGGGAAGGGCGGGGAAAGCTTGGGACCCCATCCAGGAGGGACCACCTGACACCCACTTTGTCTGGCCTCCTGGGCTGGCATCCAGGGAAGGAAGGCCTGGAGGCCGGGAGGGCAGAAGAGGGGAAGGCTGGGGGCCTATCAAGGCCCTCTGCAACCCAAGTTAGGGAGAAGGGCCTTCGACATGGGGTCTCCCCAAACCCCATGTCGGCTAGAGCTAGCCTCCAGGTCAAGCAGTCATACATTTGTTATGAAAAGAAACCCTTTTTGTTTTTTCAGTCTCTTTCTTCTTGTTCATTTTAAAACTAGTCTAAGTGGCTGGTGGATAGCTAATCCTAACCCTTTCAAGCACCTTATTTTTCTTTTCTCTCTGGCTCATAGCAAACATATTTGCTAAATTCCACTCTCAGAAATGTTTCCTTTTCTCTCCTTCAGCAAAGAGAAAAATGCTAAAAAGTCAATCACATCAATGTATAAAAATAGTATCTTAGGTAGCAAAGGGTTCATTTCTCTTTGAAGGGAAGAGACATCTAAAGACATATCTGATTTTTAGAGATGGGTGGTTCAATTTTTGACTTCTAAATCTCCTACAAATTGATATCTTTTAGAGGATAATGCAAGATATTTTTTGTTTCTGGTTGTTTTCTGTCATTTCTTTAGGCCGTTTAAATTTTTTCATTTAATGTTCTTTCTCTCTTTTCCCTTTTTATTTCTTATTTTTAATGGTTTTTAGGCTACAATCTTAACTGCTCAGGAATCACTCTTGTGGGTTCTCCAAGCAACAGTATATGTGTTGCTGGGTTTACAACTCAGGGACAGTTATATGTAAGAAAATCATCTTAACCACATACTATTTTCCCCTAGCCCCCCTCTCATAGGTCATTTTGAATGAATATAATCCATTTATTTATGTTCCCTTGATTTTATCTTTAAGCTTCTTTTTGGAGGGGCATTGGGTCAAACCCAGCTGTGCTCAGGCATTACTCTTGCCTCTGCACTCAGAAATCACTTCTGGGAGGCTCAACGGACCATATGGGAATCTGGGGATCAAACCTGGTCGGCCGTATGCAAGCCAAATGCTCTCCTCACTGTGTTATCACTCTGCACCCTCATTTCTGCTTCTTTTAAAAAATCCTGTTTACTGATCATGCAAGGAGTCTATAGTTCATCCCATGACAATATACTTCAGGGGTGGAGAAACCCTGTATCTCCTAGGCCAAGGGAATTCCCTCTATAATATCCCCAATAGTTACTGTGCCTATGCAGGGGGGGAAAAAAGCACAAAATAATTATTTTATTCACATATATATATTTATTTATTTTTGACTTCTTTATTTTAGTGTAGATATTGAAGTTGATGTCTCTAATTTTAATTTGATTTATTTTATTTTATCTTTCTCTTTTTTTTTGTACTCCGGCATGGTTTCATTTCAGG
This sequence comes from Suncus etruscus, assembly GCF_024139225.1. Taxonomy (NCBI): domain Eukaryota; kingdom Metazoa; phylum Chordata; class Mammalia; order Eulipotyphla; family Soricidae; genus Suncus; species Suncus etruscus. Next base: position 2,185,496 of record NC_064864.1, read on the forward strand.
ACCGAGACTATTGTGTGGTGCTTGTCTTTATTGTTGTAGTGCTCACTGGATATTTAATTTGATATTTCTTTCTATTGTTGTGGTGTTTCAATTACCTTTTTCATGTCCTCTCTCAAAATGAGGTTGAAAGCCTCTAGAAGGACTTTGCCCATTTTCAGCTTATGTGATTTTTAAAATTTTTTAAATTAATTAATTAATTTAGTTTACCCCATTCTATTGCTTTTCTTTCCTTCAAACAAAACCACATAACTCAAATAATCTAGCTCCACCTCTAAAATAGAGGGGGAAACAAGGGAGGGTACTAGGACCAAACAGATATATGACCACTAATAGTAAGCTAGACAAAGAGGGGACCACCTACTCTAGCAGCCCGGGGGGGGGGTGTGATAGTGGGGGATATGGGTTGCAGGAAAGGAACAGGGATGGGTGGAGGACAAATTTGGTAATGAGTATTCCCCTGATTCAATGCTAATATGTACCTAACATACTACTGTGAAAGATATGTAAGCCAATATGATCAAAATAAAAATGAAAAAGAATCCTGTTTAGTAATCTCTCACTAGGTATATACTGTAATTCATCTTTTTAGCTTGTTTGTTTTTGGGCCACAGCAACACTCGTATTACTCCTGGCTCTGTGTTCAGAAATTGCTCCTAGTAGACTTGGGGGACCATATGGGATGCTGGGGATTGAACCTGCAGCAGCGTGCAAAGCAAATTGCTCTACCGATATGCCATTACTTTGGCCCTTATTGTAATTAATCTTAATGGCTTCTAAGTAATATTAATTTGCATGCAGATAGTATTTTTTACATTACTTTACAAATATGTATTGAGGTTTTGGCTATGACCTTAACCAGTAATTCAATGAATAATCAGTAAGTAAGTAAAAAGCTGCTAAATTTAATAGCTGTAGATATACTTACAAATTTAAGGATTAATAATAGATGTTTTATTTTATAGCAGAATGAAGAAACAAACCTAATTATGCCTCACCAATGCTTTCAAACTTAAGGTGAATGTATAGTTGAGTTGATTCTAATTAAGTGAATACTCCAGCTTCTGCATTCTTTTACCACTGGAAAACCACCCCCCTGGGAAAGTTCCTAAGACTGTAATGTTCCTTGAGGAATAAATAGTTGGAAAAAGGGAAGGCACTCTTTAAATTTAAATTAAAATGAAGTCCAGAAAACTGCTAGTGAATTGATTAAAATAGCAGGAGTCCAGTAGGCGTAGGCATGTCCATGGCTATGCATGCAATGGATAAACACTCATCCCTACACTGGGGTCACATTTGGGGTCCCTTGGTCACTTTTGGTCATGGGCAGACATCAATCTCTACATAAGGTTAGCCTCTTTTTAGATGGCCTTCTGGATCTCTTTTTCTTTTTCTTTTTTTTTTTTTTGGTTTTTTTTGGGCCACACCCGGTTGACGCTCAGGGGTTACTCCTGGCTATGTGCTCAGAAATCGCCCCTGGCTTGGGGGGGGACCATATGGGACGCCGGGGGATCGAACCACGGTCCTTCCTTGGCTAGCGCTTGCAAGGCAGACACCTTACCTCCAGCGCCACCTACCCGGCCCCTGGATCTCTTTTTCAATCATATTTTTCTCTGTTTCTTCTTACTACATATAGATCAGTGTTTCTGTGTCCTCTTGACTATGTCCTCATTCATCCTACTTTTGTTAATATTTTATTTTTATTATAGCTCATCTTTTTCCACATAAAAATTCAGGCTGATTCAAGAGATAACTATTTCTAGGTTACTTGTGGGATAAGGAATTTCTTTCATAAGCTGATTCTGTGGGCAGTCAGGTGGAGGACTGATAGATGGAGTCACTTTCAGTGGAAAATGTTAGATTGATGGGAGCAAGTGTGGAGAAGCTGATTAAATATGAATCCATCTCTCTCCAGATGTGGTTATTGTGGTTAAGTTGACTAAAAGAACCCTTAGTTCTCCAGATGTGGTATTGTCACTATAGTCTGAGAGGTATGACTATGATTTTTTTTTTTGGTCACACCTGGTGATGCTCATTGGTTGCTCCTGGCTCAGCATTCAGGAATCACTCCCTGCAGTACTGAGACCATATGAAATGCCCAGGGGTTGAACCAGGTTAGCTATGCAGGGCAAACGTCCTACACACTACTATTGCTACAACCCCCCACCACTTTTTTTTTCTTTTGGCCACAATTGGCAGCGCTCAAGGGTTCCTCCTTGTTCTGCACTCAGAAATCGCTCCTGACAGGCTCAGAGGACTATATGGGATGCTGGGAATTGAACCCAGGTCTGTCCTGGGTTGGCCGCGTGCAAGACAAATGCCCTACCACTGTACTATCTTTACAGCTCCACTTTTTTTTTTCTTTTTCAACAGAACTCCTTCAGAGTATTTCAGAATATCTAACCTCTTTCAGGGCACATTGCTGCCACTTCACAACTCTAGCACCTTAAACCGTGTATGATATACTTTCTATTTGGGTTCATATAATAAATGATTTTAGCTTGGATGATCATAAGATCTGTGTTGGGTGTTCTCCGCTTTTATGGTTTGAAAGCAATTATCCATAATAGGTAAGCAAATAAATGTGAATTCCTTTTAACAAACCTTTACAAAAGCAGGCAAGAGATAGGATGTGGATCCTGCTACTTAATTTTTAGGCTCTGTATGGACCATTTTCTTATAGCGCTACTCCCCCCTCACTAATTAAGGAAGTGTTAAGAAGAGGGCGATAGTTCACAGTACTATTCCTCTGGGGGACAAATTATGATGCAGTGATTTGTGGCTAAGCCTTGCGAGAGATACGAAAGTCTCGCTTAGGTCAAGAGTACTAAGTAGGCAATTTAGAAGATTTTTTATTACTGTTGGGATCCTGTTAGCCAGTGGTTTTCAATCCTGGTTGCACATTTAAAATATTCTGGGGAGCAGAATTAAATTAAATTAGAATCTTTGGGAGTAAGACCAGACAGTGATTTTAAAACTCCCAGGTGCTTACAGTAGGAGAACTGTTGTACTGTTACATAAGCCACTGGTAAACCTAGTTTCATCTCTTGGTCCAAAGTATGCCTTAGAATTGTGCCCCTTCTCTGATTAAAATGGGTTGGGTAGTACCCAACTTGGTTAAATTTATGAGGATTACCTAGAGTGGTTACTATATCAGCTCTGTTTATAACATACTCAAGTTTTCCTTTCTATGTAGGACTCCTAGTAACAGCTCTAGGAAACCATTGCAACCGAGAGGTCTTAAGACCTTACTGTGCAGCTATTCCTTACCTATCAATTCTCTAGTAGAAAACATTTGGAAGTTTATATGGACTAGACTATGATATACTCTAGGGGTTTAAGTATCATGGCTTTTTTTTTTTCTTTTTTGGTTTTTGGGCCAAATCAACCTTACTACTGGTTCTCTGCTCGGGAATCACTCCTGGTTGGACTATAGGGACCATATAGCGTGTCAGTGATTGGCAAGGCTGTATGTCTGGTTGACTGCATGCAAGGCAAATGCCCTACTGTGGGTCTGGCCCAAGTACCATGATATTTTTAGTTCTGGTGAACTCTGGGATGGAGAAAGTGTCAGTGAAGGAAGATCTGAAATGATGGTGTGATGTCACAATGCATAGGTTATTTACACTTTTAATCATCTGTATCAGTGATTTTCAATGTAAGTTGCTAAGTGACAGATATCAGATGAGGGTGTTAATTTTTTTTTAATACTCAGGCTAAGGCCAATGACAGTTAAAAATCTCTGTAATTGAGCCACTTTAACAGAATAGTTTTTTCTTTCTTTCTTTCTTTCTTTCTTTCTTTCTTTCTTTCTTTCTTTCTTTCTTTCTTTCTTTCTTTCTTTCTTTCTTTCTTTCTTTCTTTCTTCTTCTTTCTTTCTTTCTTTCTTTCTTTCTTCTTTCTTTTCTTTCTTTTTTTTTTCTTTCTTTCTTCTTTCTTTCTTTCTTTCTTTCTTTCTTTCTTTCTTTCTTTCTTTCTTTCTTTCTTTCTTTCTTTCTTTCTTTCTTTCTTTCTTTCTTTCTTCTTTCTTTCTTTCTTTCTTTCTTGTCTTTCTTTTTCTCTCTTCTTTCTTTCTTTCTTCTTTCTCTTCTTTTTCTTTCTTTCTTTTTTTCTTTTCTTTCTTTCTCTTCCTTCCTTTCTTCCTTCCTTCCTCCTTCCTCCCTTCCTTCCTTCTTTCTTTCTTTCTCTTTCTTTCTTTTTTCTTTCTTTCTTCCTTTCTTTCTTTCTTTCTTTCTCTCTTTCTTCTTTCTTTCTTTCTTTCTTCTTTCTTTCTTTCTTTCTTTCTTCTTTCTTCTTTCTTTCTTTCTTCTTTCTTCTTCTTCTTCTTCTTTCTTTCTTTCTTTCTATCTTTCTTTCTTTCTTTCTTTCTTTCTTTCTTTCTTTCTTTCTTTCTTTCTTTCTTTCTTTCTTTCTTTCTTTCTTTCTTTCTTTCTTTCTTTCTTTCTTTCTTTCTTTCTTTCTTTCTTTCTTTCTTTCCCAACTATTTCCCCTTTGCTTAGGGGTTTTGTATTCTTAGTTTTATAATTATCTGTCTTGTAATCCAGGGCCATGATCTTATTGTAATTTGATATTTCTTCTTTCTTTTTCTTAATTTTATTTTTTTTTAAAACAATTGTGATTCACAAAGACTTTCATAGTTGGATTTTAGACATACAATCAAAGCCAGCTTCATCACCAGTGTTGACCTTCCTCCACCATTGTTCCCCAAGTGTATCCTAGACTACCACCCTTTGCCCCTTTGCCCTGGCCTGCTAGTACATCAGGTCCATTTTAAGTTTAGATATTTATAGTTTGAGTCTTTTGAGTCTATTATTGCTGACTTGGTGTGGATATTTAATTCTGGTGAACACTAGGGTGGAGAAAGTGTTAGTGAAGAAAGAGATTCATAATGTGCAAATCTGAAATAATGGTGTGATGTCACATTGTCCTTTTTCATCTCCACCAATGCACTTGAGACCACTTGGTCCCGGGACCCCCTTTTTTCCCTTCTTAATTTTTATAGAAAAATGTAGAAATATGAGGTAGAACAGAGTAATTTATTTCCCAAGGTTCTGTAAAAAAGGTGGGAGTGCCTATCTAAAAGATAAAAAAAAAGGGTGGCAGTTTTTTGCATAGGTCCAGCAAAAGTTGGGGATAACAGAAAGAACTAAGTTTTGGCCTAAAAACAGGGTGTCCCTACCCAGGAAGCTTGTCATAAGACCAACAATAGGCTCCAGGCATATGTCACAACTTTTTAATCCATTCATCTTATTATTTTTATTTACTTATATTTTGTTTGGGGGGGGGTCACATTTAGTTGTTCTCTGGGCTTACTCCTGACACCTTTTTTTTTTTTTTTTTTTGGTTTTTGGGCCACACCCGGCGGGGCTCAGGGGTTACTCCTGGCTGTCTGCTCAGAAATAGCTCCTGGCAGGCACGGGGGACCCTATGGGACACCGGGGTTCGAACCAACCACCTTTGGTCCTGGATCGGCTGCTTGCAAGGCAAACGCCGCTGTGCTATCTCTCCGGGCCCCACTTCTTTTTTTTTCCACACACATTGACCCTTGTGGGTGTACCTATTTAATAAAAATATTAAGAAAAGGAGGAAATGTGGGTGTACCTATTTAAGACCCTAGACCCACCCATTTCTGGGAGGGGTCTTGGGAACCGGATAGTAGGTGTAACCTTACCTGCTAGACCCTCCCATTCCTGGGAGGGGTCTGGGAAATGTTAGATAAGGCTTGGACCAAGGGAATTCGGCCCTTTTTGGCTTTTTGCCCTTTTGGCTCTTTGCCCTTTCTGCGCTGCTGTGCGCTCTGGCTTCTGGGTTTCTGTGTTCTGGTCTTTGACCAGCATGGAGCCCAAAGGGAAGATGGCTAATAGGAAATAAGATGCAGGGCTAGCAAAATATTGCGGTGCTTGAAAGGTTATGAATAGGCCACACACACGTGGTGGCTAGGGCCTGAATAAAGATGATTCTTCCTGAAGCCTGCCTGTGAGTGAGTCTTGATTACGCCGATTACCTGGGCCTGGAATCCGCCAGCTGGATGGGGATGAAGCCACGTGGCTGGGGCCTAAGCACAAAGGCCTCCATCCATCGCCATCCAGCCCCATCGTTAATTATTTAATACAACAGACCCTCAGGGGCTACTCTTGGCTATGCGCTCAGAAATCGCTCCTGGCTTGGGGGACCATATGGGATGCCGGAGGATAGGACCACAGTTCGTCCTAGGCTAGTGCTTGCAAGGCAGATGCCTTACCTCTAGCACCACCTCACTGGCCCCTCCTGACACTCTTTTAAGAAAAAAAAAACAAAAGAAAAAAATGGACTAAACAAAATAAAAACCAACAAATTAAGCCATGCTAATCAGGTGGTAGCTGGGGAAGTTTGTTCATAGTCAGTTATTTAACCTGGGTCAACTGTTTGCTAGGAAAGTGCCTTAATAGCTGTAGCATTTTTCCAGTTTTTTTTTTTTTTTTTTGGTTTTGTTTTTGGGTTACACCCAGCAGCGCTCAGGGGTTACTCCTAGCTCCACGCTCAGAAATCGCTCCTGGCAGGCTTGGGGGACCATATGGGATGCCGGGATTCAAACCACTGTCCTTCTGCATGCAACGCAAATGCCCTACCTCTATGCTATCTCTCCAGCCCCATTTTTCCAGTTCTTAATGGTTCTAAAAAAGTCTCTTAAATGCTCTTTAATATTGGAATACGACCTTGTTTCTACTAAAGTGTTGTCCATGGACTGGAGACATCTAGCTCATTTGGAAACATCAAAAATGCAAACTCTCAGGCCCTGACTCAAACTCACTGAATACAATTTTTGCTATACTAAGATTTATATTACATTGAAGTTTGGGATGCACGTGTGTAGGAGTTAGTGAATTTTAACCTTTAAGTTGTAACTTGGGTAGATAAGAGTTGAAAAACTTATCTGCATCTGCTGCTTAGAGAGGTGAGGTTACCGGGAAAATTTTGAGCAAGTTCCATTGCCCTCTGCAAACTCCATTGAAGGGGCCACCCAGTGGTGTTTGTCCTGCCATTTCTTTGGAAGTTAATCGACTTCTCCTGCATCCTGACAGGCCTAGCCACTTTTCTCCCTTTCTTATTTAAGCATATAATCAACCTCATGCCAAATTTTCTGTTTTATGCTGAGAAGACTCTGGGGCTATAGGAAATATGGCTTGAAAAAAGATGCTTTACTTAAATATAAGGAAATACCCAGTGGTTCTTGAGGCCTGGGACACTCCTGGCAATGCTAGGCATATTCTCTAATTAAATTTTTTTGCCTTGTGATATCAATCACTAACGTCATTAAAAAGCATGCCCTTAACAATTATTTGCTTCCAAAACATTAGAAAACATGGGCCCTGATTACAAAAGATTTTTTTGTAGTGGTGCAGTTAGCAGAGGTGTAGTGACTTTCAAGAGGGTGAAATTTAAACAGATTATTGAAGCTGGAAAAATGAAATGATCATATTGATTTTGTTAATTTTTTTGTTTTGGCTTTTGGGTCGCATTTTGCTGTACTCAGGACTTACTCCTTGGCTCTATGTTCAGGGATGACTTCTGGTATTATTGGGGACCATATGTGGTGCTGGGGATCTAACCTGTGTAGGTTTCATGCAAGGCATATACTTTACTTTTTTTACTCCCTTTCTGGTCCCACATATTGTTACCGTTTTTTGTTTGTTTTTTTTGGACAGCACTAAGTGGTGCTCAGGGGTCACTCCTGGTAGACTTGGGGGACCATATGCAGTGTGGAGATCAAACTTGGGTTGACTGTATGCAAGGTAAATTCTCTACCTGTTGTACTATAACTCTAGCCCCAAGTTTTATTTTATGATTTATGACTTTCAAAACTATTTGTTAGATTATTTTTGAAAAACTTATTTAAATGTCTCTAAGAAAAAACATATATATTATGTTTTTTTCTTTTTTGGTTTGATTTTGGGACATACCCAGTGGCTCTCAGTGCTACTCCTGACTCACTGTTTAGCAATTGCTTCTGGAAGGCTCAGGAGATCATATGGAATACCAGGGATCGAAGCAGGTCCATCTGGGTCTGCCAGTACAAGGCAAATACACTGTCCCTGTGCTATTGCTCTGCCCCCTATATATGTTATGTTGAAAAATAAATTTGACAGATTATTTTTTGTTGGTTTTTGAGTCATTTCTGCAAGTGCATAAGGGACAATGTGATGCCCAGGATCAATAGCTCTCAAAGTATGTAATAAGCCCTTTGAATCATTTTGCTTTTTATTTTTTGGGCCACAGCTGGTGGTCTTCAGGGCTCACCCCTAGCTCTGTGCTCAAGGTTCACTTTTGAGGTGTTCAGGGAAACATTTGGAATGGGGTCAAACTAGGGTTCACTGCATGTAAGACAAGCACCTTGATGACCTCTGGTTCTGTTGTTTGTTTTTATGGGGCAAATGTGTCAATGAAAATGGGAAGAAAATGATGTTCATATTAGACCTAGTTTAGGTCTTTTCCTCCCTCCCTCCCTCCCTCCCTCCCTCCCTCCCTCCCTCCCTCCCTCCCTCCCTCCCTCTCTTCCTTCCTTCCCTCCCTCTCTTCCTTCCTTCCTTCCTTCCTTCCTTCCTTCCTTCCTTCCTTCCTTCCTTCCTTCCTTCCTTCCTTCCTTCCTTCCTTCCTTCCTTCCTCCTCCTCCCTCCCTCCCTCCCCTCCCCTCCCTCCCTCCCTCCCTCCCTCCCTCCCTTCCTTCCTTCCTTCCTTCCTTCCTTCCTTCCTTCTCCACACCCAGCATGGCTGCCTTGATGCAGAGCTAGACATAGGGGTCCTCTCTAGGATGCTCTGAATGTATCTCTGTGTGCTTTGAGATTATGATGTGCCAGAAAATGAACCTAGGACTCCCACATGCAAAGCTTGCGCTTCTTCCAGTCCTTTGTGCTACCTTCCCCACCCTTCCTTGTTTTAAATTGTATTTGTTTTCCCCAGAAATAAGTGTCCTTCCAGGGTTCCCATGCTTAGCTACAGCTGTGTTTGCGTTTGTTCCTTAAATCTCTTTGCTTTGTGAAGCCATCTGCATGGCCTAGAGGGCTGTTAGAATTGGACAGGGCTCTGCATTCAGTTTGGTAATGTCCTTCAGTAGCTCCAAGTAATAGCTCATGTTATCAGTGATTATTGATGTAACAAACAAATAAAACCCGAATTACAGCAAAAAAAAAAGGTAGTGATTATTTTTCTGTGTCATTTGTGCTGACGATGGTTACAAATGCTGAATTGTGTCTCACTCAAATTCCTCTACTGAGATTCTCACCTCAGAATGTGAGTTATTTGGAGACAGGATCTTAAAAAGGAACTGAATTGAAGTGGGATCTTTAGAATGGGTCCTCTCCTATAAATCTGATATTTATATGAGAACATTATGACACACAGAGATAGATCACTAGGATGCACGTACACAGAAAAGATGGTGGCATGGTGAGATGATGGCTATCTTCAGGTCACAAGGGACCTCCAGAAGCAATTAACCGTGCCGAAGCTTTGATCTTGGACTTCTAGCCTCCGGAATTGTGAGAAAAGAGATTTCTGTTACTTGATCTACTCACTCTGGGGAATTTTGTTATGGCCGTTTTAGGGAACAAAAATACAATGATTAAAAAGTGAGAATTAGTTATTTCAGTCATGTGTCTGCTCTTTTGATGGTTTGAAAAAAATAAATCACATATCTTGTCTTTCTAAAGTAACGGGACTATGTCAAACTTAAAAGCTTCTGCATTATGAAAGAAACAATTGATAAAATAAAATGATGTTGTACAGAATGGGAGAAAATATTAGCATCTGGTGTATCTCACAAAGGGCTAATATCCAAATTATATAAGGAACTGACTAAACTCAACCATATAAAGAAAGCAAACTATTAGGATCTAAGATTTAAAATTAACTGTAACCTAAACATTGACGTTAGAGAAAGGTGTGTCTTTGCTTAGAGATGGCATTGCTTTGGCTTCTGTCCTCTGCTTGCTTGAGGAAGTTCACTGCTGTAAACCCAGCTTTGCTGTGAGCCTAAGTGCAGCCATGACAGGCTGCAGTTTGAAGGTAGAAAGACTAGGGCCCAAACAATAGCCACTTCCTGGAACCAGACCCTAGGGTAAATGCCAGGAATTACTTTCAAGCAGCCGTTGACGGACAGCCAGAAGACATCCACACCCTGGGTCCAGGGGCTGCAGCCCACCCAGCTGTCTGTCTGATGCTACATTGAACTCCAATCAATCCTAGCTGTCTGGCTGATACAACATTGTTCTAAGGTCCAAAAATTTTAAAAATCCACTATCCGGAGGCCGGAATCCCTTAGTTGAATCCTAGGTACTTTTTAAATTTGGCCTGTGAATCATTCTCGGGGTCCTCCTTTCTTAGGAGATGTTGGACCCCAGCATGATGAAATAAACTTCCTTGCATTTACATTACTGCCGTCTTCCTGGTGGTCTTTTGGATGGCAGATCCTGAGTTCCAAACTCATCACAAACAACCCTATCAAAAAATGGAGAGAAGAACTAGATAGGTACTTCTTCAAAGAAGATACAAAAGGTACAGAAGCCAGAAAGAAATTACAGCTCTTATGGTGCCTACTTTGCACATGACTGACACTGGGTTTATCCCTGGCACCAGAAATGGTTTCCAGAACACTGCCAGTGTCACACCTAAGCACAGAGTGGAGAGTAAGTCCGAAGCACAACCTTCTTTAGTCCCAAAGAGAAACCATGAAAATGAAAAGCTATACAGATAGTTAACAAATATATGAAAAAATGCTCATTATCACTGATTATTAGGAAAATGAAATCAAAACAAACAGGACAGAGAATAAAATGGTACCCTAAAACTTGTGTCTGTACGTATTCTTTGGTATATATTCAACTCTGTTCTATATGTTTGGTATATGTTTGGTATATGTTCAACTCTGTTTTATATTATCCCTTAGATATGTCTATATGTACACTGTAGAATAACAGCCCTGAATGGGGCTGGATGGTGATAGGTGGTGAGATGGATGGCCGATGAGGTCTTGCTCCTCCAGCCCAGACCATGCACTTCCAACTCTCTCCAGCGGTTAGGTCTGAGGGTTCAGGATACTGGTGAGGAAATGGTCCACAGACAGGTTTCAGGAGAAATCATTTTTATTCAAGGCCCTACTCACTGAGGCTAACCATTTAAGCAGCCTATTCCACTGCCTTGTCATCTTAACGTGTTTCTTCTACCTCCATCCTGCCAGCTCTCTCTTGCTGAATCTCTCTCAATCTCTCCTTCCAATCAATTCCCTTCCTGCCCCTTAAGCAATCTTTTTGTTACCTCCCAAAGACCTCTCCCAGAAATGAGCAGGTCTTAGTATTAGGTAAGGTTACACAGGAAGAATGGGGGATGGGGTAACAGTACACATTTATTTATAGTAATATAATTTATATCACATATTTTCTATGTATGTACAAACAATGAAATACTATACAATGGTAAGAAAGGATGAAATCCTGAAATTTGGATGGAACTAGAGGGAGCTGTCAACTGAAAATTGTCAGAGGGAGAAGAACAAATACTGATAATCTCACTCAGTTGTGGAATATAGAAAAACCAAGTTAGGGAATGAACAATAACTAATAAGGAAAAACTCTTTTTTTTGGGGGTCACACCTGGTGGTGCTCAGGGGTTACTCCTGGCTCTGTGCTCAGAAATCACCCTTGGCAGGCTCGGGGGACCATTCGGATGATGGGAATCGAACCACCTGGGTCAGCCACTTGCAAGGCGAATGCCCTACTGCTGTGTTATCGCTCCGGCCCCTATATTTATTTTTTTAAGTATCTGTAGTATTCTTTTGATCATAGTATGTGCTTAATCAATGTTGATTGATTGGAGATGAACTAACAGAAGATCATAGTTGATTTGGGAGTATTGATTATTAATTGAGATGTATTTTCTGGAAGTTCGAAATTTCAATCTTCCAGAAATTTTCCCCGTTACAAACTTTCTACACTAAAGTTTAATTTTTGTAGGAAATATTCATCAGTTAAAATGATTACTTGAGGACAGCGAGGAAATGACAACTTGACCTCAGACCAGGAGGTCCTATCACATCACCTAACACTAAGTGAAAATCAGAAGATATATTGTCCTTTGAACTATGAAAAATAAGAGCACTAACTACAGAAAACTGACTGACAACCGTGACTGGGAAGAACTTACCTTGAGACCAGTAAGGAAAACCCTACCCTAGGCTGTAGGCCAGGACTCTTACAAAAATCAAGATTTCTTAGTACAGAAGCCCAATTTTGACAACAGAGACTAAGCAGAACCTTTGGAACCATAATTTCCTAGACTTCGGCTTAGGGACCGAGCAAAAATATGGAGCATATGATACAGAAGACTGAACACACCAACAATGATGGATCAGAACCTCTAGAACCGTAAAGACTCTATCCTAGACCTTGTCCTAGGACCTGCGCAATATACCAAGATTGCTAACTACAGTGGCCTGATTTTCTCATCCACAACTGAGAGGAAAGTTTGCTGACACCACAAAAAAACAAACAAACAAACAAACAAAAAACCTGGGATATGGCAATGAGTATGTATGGAGTCAGTGGTTGTTTCCATGACAGTATGCTTCAAGAATGGAGAAATCCTGAATCTCTTTGGCCACGGGAATTTACTTCTTTCCCCAATACTTACTGTGCCTATGCAAAAAAAAAAAAAAAAAAAAAAGTGGGGGAACACCAAACCCTGCCACTCCAGCATTCCTTTTTCTTGTTTTGTTTTGTTTGTTTTTGATATTATTTCCTTCTCTTTTTTCTTTTATTTTTTCTTTCTTTTTCACTCTTGTGGATATTATTTGGTGATTTTTTTTGGTAGTTGATACCAAATTTTTCTTCTCTTTTCCTTAACCTTTTTATCTCCAACAGAATCGCATAACTTGAATCATTCAGCTTCATAAATTGAGGGGGAAAAATGATGATATCAGGACCAGTCATATGAACATGTAGTGAAAATAAAAAATGATCAAACTGGAACACCAAACCCAAAGTCAATGACAACTGAATAGATACCCAATCTACAACAAGCTGTAAAGTGGAGACCAGTTACACTAGTATTCTGGGGGGGAAATATGGGAGACATGCTGGGAACAGGAGTGGAGGGAGGACAACATTGGTGGTGGGAATGCCCTTCATTTATTGTCACTATGTACCATAAATAATTCTGTGTAATGCACTTCAGTCACAATAAAAATAAAAAAAAAAATGATTACTTGAAGAAGTTATTTTCTTCCCTTCCTACAGAACCACACCCACAAGACTGATTAGACCTTTAACTTGAAAAGATTACTGGTTTTAATTAGATAATTAGTTATATGTATATATTTGGTTTATCAGCACACCGGCTGTGCTCAGGGGTTACTTCTGGTAGGGCTCAAGAGACCATATGAGATGTCAGAAATTGAACCTGGGTCAGCCATGTCCAAGACAAGCACCATACTCATTGTACTATATCTCCAGTCCCCAGTTATATATTTTTGCTTCTAATTTTTCAGGATTTAATTTGAAATTTTTATCTAATTAACATGAGACTTAAGTATATTTTGTTTCATATTTTAACACTGGGTTACAAGGATGTTCATAATAGAGTTTTTGCCCTCCCCCCAGTTAAAATTGTTCATGATTGAGTTGCAGTCATACAATGTACAACAACCTTACCCAAAATGCATTTCCAACCACCAATGTCCCATTTTCCCTCTCACCCTCCCTGATGCTCTCTTTTTTCCCACCTACCCTCTCCGACTGTCTCTGAGGCAGGTATGTTACTTTATTCTCTTTTTCTTTCTTTTTTCTTTTTTGACACTGTGATTTGAACTACTGTTAATGAAGGAGTGCCATGCATGCTACTTTATTCCCTTCCAGCACCCAGTTCTTGTCCAGAGTATTTAGTTCTAGCTATCACTTTCATAGTAGACCCTTCTCCAACTGGACTCTCTGCTCTTTGTGGTAAGCTTCCTACCATTGACTGGTCCTTCTAATCTCATCTCTATTGTCTTTGCATATTATCAGCACTCTGTCTTTTATTTTTCTTATATCCCACAGATGAGTGAAATTATTCTATTTATCCCTATCCCTTTGACTCATTTCACTCAGCATAATAATCTCCATGTTCATCCATGTATAAGCAAATTTCATGACTTCATTTTTTTCTGATGGCTGCATAAAATTGCACGTGGAAGCTCAATTTTCAGGTTTTTTTTGGATGAATTTCCATATTATTTTCCATAAAGGCTGGACTAGATGGCATTCCCATTAGCAGTGAGTGAAAGTTCCTTTCTTTCCACATCCCTGCCAGCATGGATTGTTCTTGTTCTTTGTAACGCGTGCCAGTCTTTGTGGCATGAGATGGTACCTCATTGTATTTATTTGCATCTCCCTGATGATTAGTGATGTGGAGCAATTTTTCATATGATTTTTGTTCATCTGCATTTCTTCTTTGAGAAAATGACTTTCATCTTCTCATTTTTTGATGGGGTTAGATTTCTTGTTGAGTTCTTCCCAGTACATTGTATATCTTAGACATTAAACCTTTATCAGATGGGTATTGGGTAAATAGTTTCTCCCATTCTGTGGGTAGACTTTGTATCCTAGACACTATTTCATTTGAAGTGCAAAAGATTCTATGTTAAATGTAGTTCCATTTATTTACCTTTGCTTCCATTTGCTTGGACAGTGGTGTTTCCTCCTTGAAGTTGACTTTAGTTTCAATGTCATGGAGTGTTTTGCTTATGTTTTTCTCTATGTACTTTATGGTTACAGGTATTTAATCCATTTTTGATTTTTGATCTTTTTTTTGGTCTTTTTGGGCCACACCCAGCGATGCTCAGGGGTTACTCCTGGCTGTCTGCTCAGAAATAGCTCCTGGCAGGCACGGGGGACCATATGGGACACCGGGATTCCAACCAACCACCTTTGCTCCTGGATCGTCTGCTTGCAAGACAAACGCTGCTGCGCTATCTCTCCGGGCCCTCCATTTATGATTTGACTTTTGTGCATGCTATTAAAGAGAGGTCTGAGTTCACTTTTTTGCATGTGGCTGACCAGTTTTCCCAATACCACTTGTTGAAGAGGCTTTCCTTGCTCCACTTCGTATTTCTTGTAGATTAATTCTAAACCTAGGGTCAGTCTCAGAATACTCAAGTCTTTTCTATTGATCTGAAGGTCTGTCTTTGTTCCAATACTATGCAGTTTTAATGACTATTGCTTTATAGGACAATTTAAAGTTGGTGATAGTAATGCCTCCCATCTTCTTTTTCCTAAGGATTGCTTTAGCTATTTTTGGTGTTTATTGTTCCAAATAAATTTTAGTATCCACTTTTTTTTGAAGAATGTCATGGGTATCCTTAGAATGTTGCATTAAATGTATATAATGATTTGGGAAGTATTGCCATTTTAATGATGTTAATCTTTCCAATCCATGAATAAGGTATATGTTTCCATGTAACATGGTTATAGATATTGAATATAGAATATTGGGATTTTTAATTCATTTTAATTTGACTTCTGTGCATGGTAGTAAAAGGATCTCATACACATGGTTTTAAGAAATTTTAAATGTGCAGAGTTAATGAAATAAATTAAAAATACTTTATCTAATTTGGGGTCATTTCAAAAGGAAACCATTCATGTACTACAAAGTTGTGTCTATAACGTGGCACATAGATATAAAATCTTTAATATCTTTAAGAAATAGTTAAAATATAAGTTTATTTTTGAAGAATACCCAAAATATTAGTAAAAAGGGAAAAGGAAGGTTAGTAAGACACAAATTTGTATCTAACATTCAAATGATCTTTGCTGCGAATCCAGACTATGTGTTTTTCATAAATTAAAATTGATTTTGTACTGAAAGGGAGAAATGTGGAAACAGAAATTATTTTATAGAGTAATTTAAAAGCTAATTTTTACCGATGGCTAGTACTGCTGCAAGAAATGGGAGTTTGTGGAATAACATATACAGTGCATCCCTTAATGAGGATGTGAGTCACAGTCACTGATGGGCGTCAGTTAGATCCTGTAGGGGAGTTGGATAAAAAAAGGTTAGTTCCCTTTTTTATTACAGCATTACCAAGCCATCTTTACTTTCTAAAATAAAGTGAATCATGCAAACGTCACTTGAATTTAGTTTAACCAATATTAAATAAGTATATTTTTAAAGGAAGAGATAGATATGAATGATTTATAAAAGTAAGTAACTTGCAAGTTGCAATTACATTTCTTTGATGAAAGCACAATGTTCTTTTCACATTTCTTATTTCTCTAGCATTTATAAGGAACAAAGCATTTCAAGAATGCGCATTTAAATTTCAAAGCCCAGGCTATTCTACGGCAATCATTCGGTACATGGAGGAACCAAACAAGAATAGAAGAATGTTCAGTGGGAAGCAGTATGAATTATGGCACTTAAAATATATTCTAAAGGAAAATTTGAGATAATGATACTTATTCTTCTGTTTAAACAAAGGCTGTAAACTATATAAGTGCTATAATATATCTTAATCTGGACAAATATCCTTTAGCTCTTGAGATATATATATATATAAATATATATGAATTTACAAAAGATACTTGTCTTATAGAATATGTGAGAACCCATGTATTCTTTATCTAATACATGTTAAAGTTATGAGTTTTTTTCTGTTGCTTATAAAGCATGTAGAAAATATATTTTAATTTTAATGTTTTGGGGCCACCTCCTACAATGCATAGGGTTTAATTCTGTGCTCAGGGATTACTTCTGGCTTTGAGTATGTGTTATGGATGGAATTTGGACTGACCACATGCAAGGCGAGGGCCCTTGTTACATTCTGTTCCTGCATGCTGTACTATCTCGTTTGCCCCAGGTTGTACTTTTCAAACTACCCTCATCACCATCAGTAGAGATGAAGTCATGAAATTTTCCTATAGATGGATGGACATGGAAACTATTTTGCTGAGTGAAATGAGTCAGAAAGAGAAAGATAGACACAGAATAGTATCACTCATCTATGGGTTTTAAGGAACAGTAAAGACATTATTGTTGGCTGGAGAGATAGCACAGCGGTAGGATGTTTGCCTTGCAAGCAGCCGACCCAGGACCAAGGTGATTCAAATCCCAGCATCCCATATGGTCCCCCATGCCTGCCAAGAGCGATTTCTGAGCACAGATCCTGGAGTAACCCCTGAGCACTGGTGGGTGTGGCCCCCAAACCAAAACAAACAAACAAGACATTATTGTGATAATGCCCAGTGACAATAGGGATGAGAACCAAAAGGACCAGCTCATGATATGAAGCTCACCACAAAGAGTGGTGAATGCTGTTAGAGAAAAAACCACTAATAACTACCATTACAATGTTAATGAGTGAGAGAAGTAGAATGCCTCTTTCGAATACAGGTGGAAGGGGGAGGGAGGAGGGAGATGGGGGGCATTGGTGGTGAGAAGGTATCACTGGTGAGGGGGGTGTTCTTTTTATGACTGAAACCCCGATGCAGCACTGATGTATGTCGTGACATTCACTGGTATTTTTTTTTCTCATTGGTCTCCATTTTAAAAACCATATATATTCAAAGTAAAAATTGGAGGATGGACTCTCAAGCTAGGAAGAGACCAGTTTGCATGGGGGTACCATATATATTCAAAGTAAAAATGAGAGGATGGACTCTCAGGCCGGGAAGAGGCCAGTACTCTTTTCCTACTTGTTTATTCTCAGCAGCCTCTTGGCCTCTTCCTTCCTTCATTGTGTAACTGTGGTTGCTACCATACTAGGTTCCTGATTAGTTCCCACAAACGGTGACAATTGAGACTACTGTCTTATGTTAGATTGTTTATTTTCCCCCACTTTTTATCTTTTCTCCTCTTTGTGAACTGTTCAATAAGGTATTTTGGGGGCCGGAGAGATAGCATGGAGGTAAGGCGTTTGCCTTTCATGCAGGAGGTCATCGGTTCGAATCCCGGCGCCCCATATGGTCCCCTGTGCCTGCCAGGAGCAATTTCTGAGCCTGGAGCCAGGAATAACCCCTGAGCACTGCCAGGTGTGACCCAAAAACCAAAAAAAAAAAAAAAAAAAAAAAGGTATTTTGGTGAAAGAGTCCCTCCCTATCTTTCCTTCCCTTTGTTATTTGTTAAATAAGGAAGTTTGTAGAAGTGTCCCTCCATTAAATGTTTATATAAGAACCAAGTCAATTGGATTGTTGGACTTGTTCTAGCATCCCCATAGGCACCAATCTCGGCATGTGATACTGCTCTTCCTTTGCATAGGCACATTAAAATGGGAAATTATATACAAACACATTCTTATCTTATAGAGATGGGAACACACACATTTTGTAATACAGTAGGACCTTATACCCTGAACATTGTCATAAAGACCTGGCCCATGTCTTGAAAGAATGGGCATTGTCCATTTACCCCTGAACCAGTGATGCCATCTACAAAACAACCATGGTTCTGTACTACATCACCTGAATGCAATTCTCTACCAAGGAAGATCCTACCACTGCTCTGGCATAGACCTATTCAACAGAGACTTCCCTTTAACACACAGAGAACTTAACAGCAGTAACAACCTGCTTTAAAGACTGAGCTCTCTGCATCACCCTCTGATTGTGAGTGAAACTAAAGGGTGCTCTGCATCATCCTGACTCTTATATAGGATATGGACATATTCCGAGATCCTTGGCTACAGAAGCCAGACACCAACAACAGTAACTGTGTGAAAAATAAAAGTGTATTGGCATACAATGACTTAGGTTGGACAACCTAATATGCCTGAAACCTAGAGTTGGTCTTGTGCCAGAAAACTTCAGGGGTAAGGTCTCCTTGTATTTAGGCCAAGGCTTTTTCTTTCCATGTCCCCTATATTTTGCTGGGCCTATGCAAACAATTTCCACACTAACACAGTCTTTGCTGTGCTCCTTTGACTCATTCTTAATGAATTATTGTATTATGATCAATTGTGTCAACAATACTACAGCTTTTAATATTAAGGGAGTTGCATAAATTTTTTGGCTTTGGATTGCTTTGTGTAAGAAATATTATAATGTACTACAATCTGGGGGCTCGAGGGACAAAGTAAATGTACATGTTTAAATAAATAAAAAAATGTGATTCTATTTGGTTTTTGGGCTACACCTTATGGTTTTCAGGGGTTATTTCCAGTTCAGTACTCATGTGTGTGTGTGGGATCACAGCTGATAAAGCACAGTGGGCCAAACAGTATTGGGGTTCTAACCCAGCACTATTCCCATGAAAAACAAGTGATCTCTTTCTGGCCTTTAAATATTTAAATAAATGTTTTTTTTTTTTGGGGGGGCACACCAGTAACGCTCAGGGGTTACTCCTGGCTATGCACTCAGAAGTTGCTCCTGGCTTGGGGGACCATATGGGATGCTGGGAGATCAAACCACGGTCCGTCCAAGGCTAGCGCAGGCAAGGCAAGCACCTTACCTCTAGTGCCACCGCCTGGCCCCTAAATAAATGTTTTTTTTCTCACCTCCACTTAATCCTCTTCTCCTATCAATCTGCTCATTATGTTACTGAATCTGTATTTTTGTTTGTTTGCAGATTTTACCCAGAAGGTTCTATATTTATCATATCAAATGCCTTTCCCACTCTACTATCTCTCTGACTCTGTTTTCATACCATGTTTATTGTAAATAGTGCTGTAGTGAACATAGGTGAAGGCAGCCTAGATTTTTCGTCTTCCAGTCTTCTATATTAAAATATGGATATAATATTTCCCCTGTTTTTCAGTGAAAAATTTCAAAGTTTGCTCTTGAAAATGTCAACCAACTCTTGATTTTTGGGTATAAGGCTTTGTTAAGCAATGCTATTTTTTATAATGTAAATTTCTTTCTTGATCCTTTTCTTTCTGATCCTCAGTGTCTGCTTCGTACCTGCTTCTAAGGATGCTCTGGGAACCTTGCAGTGCAGGGATCCAATCTGCATACGAAATCCTTCAGCACTTATAGTCTTGCCCCTAGTCCCACACCATCATTTAGTTTGAGCTTCTGCTTTCAAATATTGGTACTTGGCTTCTGCTCCCCCAAAATGCTCTTATTATAAGATTTTTATTCTTATTTTAGGTAAATTTATAAAAGTAACATTCTTATTAAAGTCTTTAGGTAATTAAAAGTATAGACATTAAGGAAGTCTCTAGAGATAGTACAGCATGAATAGCTCTTGCCTTGCATGTAAGTTTGATCTGGGTTTCACCCTGATATCACATTTGTTGCTCTGAGCACCACCAGGAGTAATTGCCAAGTGTAGAGTCAGGAGTAATCCATCAACATTGAGCAGTGTGGCCCCCCAATAAAGAAAATAAAAACAAAAGAGAAGTCCCTCTTCAATGCAAACCTGTGCTCATGAAAATTTTTAGTAACAGAAACCAGTTCTAAAGTAATAAAATTTGTTTGAAAAATTATTTGCAATCATCCCTCTTATTAGATAATTTATGAAATAACTATTTATTAAACACATGTTTTGTGTTTTATGCTTTTATGGAGTCTGCATTTTAGTAGATGAAGTTTTACTGCAATTAGAGAGGAGCCCTACTAATATATATTGAGAAAAACACCAATTGGAATCCAAAACATCAAGGTCTTTGAGACAGAATTCAACTGAGAGTTCTTGAGACACCTTTGAAATGCAGATTTCCAGGCCCCAAGCATCAGCAGGATCCCCTGTGAGAAGAGGTTTCTTTGCTACATAGACAGAGTCTAGGTTAAGAATATGAAAAGAACCAGAAATTCAAAAAATTTCGCCATGGAACCCCCCCCCCCAAAAAAAAAAAAAACCTCTTAGATATGCAAATAGTTTTAGATCAATACAATTTTGGAGACTATCCACATATGATCCTGTTTCAAAGTGATTGAATATTTTCTCCATTCCGGAAAAACCCATATTCTTTTTTAAACATGAAACTCTCAAGGGTGTGTACAGGATGCAAACTGGGGACTTTGGTGGGGGGAGGTCAACATTGGTGGTGGGAACGACTCTAATTCACTGTCACTGTATGCCTGAAATCCATCTATGAAGGACTTTGTAATTCACAATGGTTTTAATAAAAATAAAAAAAATTATGAAACTCTTTCTTGGGGCTAAAGAAACAATACAACAGTAGGGCGCCTGCCTTGTACTTGTCTGACCTGGATTCAATCCTCAGCACCACCTATGGTCCCCAGATCCCTGAGTGCAGAGACAGAAATAACCTCTGAGTTATTGCGTCTATATTCTTTAATTTCTTTAATTAATTAATTAATTAAATCACCAGGGGTGATTTAATCACCTCGTCCCCCCAAAAAAACCTCTCCTCTCATATTTTCCAAGTATACTTAACTCACAAAACTACTTATCTCCTTTCTGAAATTCTTTCCTCTAAGAGTAGTAAATGGACTAGAGGAAAAAGAACCTGGAGAGAATTGGATAATTTTCTCTCTTTCCGGCAAAGAGCAGTTCCTCACTCAAGCCTCACTCATAGATGCCTGAGAATTTGACAATTCCTTTCTCAGGGATCAGTTTCCACCTCTGTAGATCATATGGGATCCAGGTGTAGTTTGATGGCTGCTATGTAAAAGCTGGCAGTTGCAAATATATGGACCATAGAGCTATTCAAAGTGGATTTCATCCGTCTTAAACCTCCCCAAAGCACTTCTCAGTAACCAAAGTGAATATAGAGTAAACTATTAGGGTCCCCTCTAGAGGATGCTGCCTCTCCTCTCCCCATTTCATATCTCACCTGTAACACTATGTGATAAGCATATCAAGAAATTAAAGAATATAGACTCAATTAAGTACTTTGAGGAAGCTCAAATTGGGGTGAAGGGAACGCAGGAGAGAGTGGAGATGGAATGATCAGGAAATATTCAGGGCTGTGTATACTGAATGAGTTCTGTTTTAATAAAAGGTGGAATTAAAGTGGAGTTTAAGAGGCAAGCAGGAGGGAATTATAAAAGACCAATTTATGATTTGTGGCTCTGAGATAACCATTATCTTGCTTGATTCACAGCGATTACTCTGTCTGCATATTAGCCATTTCTGTTGTTGTTCTAAGAAGACTGCAATTTACTGACTTAAATGTTAATATTTTTGCTTAATTAACTCTAAATGTAGACTCAGGCAGTGATCCTCAAACTACAGCCCGTGGGCCACATATTGTATTTGTTCCCATTTTGTTTCTTCACTTCAAAATAAGATATATGCAGTGTGCATTGAAATTTTTTCATAGTTTTTGTTTTTACTATAGTCCGGTCTTTCAATGGTTTGAGGGACAGTGAGGGACAGTCTGGCCCCCTATTTTAAAAGTTTGAGGACCACTGATAGGTTCAAAGTAATATGGATTAATTAATTTTGGTTTTGGGGGTACACTGGTATTTAGGGCTCACTTATGGCTCTGTGATCAAGAATCACTGTTGGCAGGGTCAGGGGTCCATATGGGGTGAGGGTGATAAAACTCAGGTCAGCCATGTACAAGTCAAGTGCCCTATCTGTTGTTGCCCCATCTGTTTTACTGTCTCTCAGGCCCATGATATTAAGTTAATTTTATAATCATTGATATTTTTGTAGTCTGTAATTTTCAGCAGTTTTCATTTTATTACTTCATCAAGATCTTGTACTTTTTATATATGAAATTTCTATAATTCACATCCAGGCAAACACTCATGTACGTATATTTGTAAAACTTGTTCTAATAATAAAATATACTTTCATCGATATGATCCTCTCTCTACTTCTTCCTTTGTCCCCTCTATCCTTTCCCTCTCTTTTCCCCTTACAATCATTAACGCTTTCTTTTTCCTACTTTCCAGTTGGAGATTCCCTGGTGATTTATAATATAGCTCTTGATGCCTTGACTCGTTTTTTGGGGATGTAGTACTGGAAATGAATAGTAGTGAAAATGAATCATGTCATTCTGAATATTTTTGACAATAATACCTTAGATCTGTGTTTTCCTCATAAGTTTGTCTAAAGTAAAATAAATCCCTACGGTTTGTGAGATCACCCCTCACACCATATTTCCAACACCAGGCAGATGGGTCTGCAGGAGCAAAATAGCAGAGAAGGATTAATAAACCAAGCTAGTAAAGAATGAGCTTTTCAGCCTTGTGTTATCTCTGAGCTTAGCAAGCCAAAATTCTCTTTATTAACCCATTTGCAATTCACCAGGAGGGGGAAAGAGAGAGACAAAAGTACCTGTTCAGGTGGGCTTTTACATATCAAAGGAGAGATTTAGAGGGAAGAAGAAGATGGGGGGGGGGAATGCCTTGGTTTGGGGTTAATAGCTGGGTGACATCTTAACAGTCTAACAAGTGACTTGCACTTTTTCATTTTTAGGTGACTACGCTTGTAAATTGTCCCCAGAATCCTTCCAATAGGAAAAAAGGACGTTCAAAAAGAGCCAGAGTTCTTTTAGCTTCTGTGGAGGAAGCAACTTGGAATTTATTAGACAAGGGAGAGAAGATTGCCCAGGAGGCCACCGTCTTGAAGCAAGAGCTCGCAGCTGCACTTGGGGAAGTCCGCCAAGAAAGTGAGTCCCCCAGTCTTGGTCAGGAGCAAAGTGCCTGTCCTCAGGGTGTTCGTTACAAATTAGGTTTTCACGGTTCTGTTTAGTTACCTGAGTTTATTGCTCTTTTATTGAACTCTGAGGAGTGAGATGTGGGAGACAGAGTGGTTTATTAGGCAGTTCCAAGCCTCACAATACCACTCCTGGTTCTTCAATGATAGGAAACTTTCTCCAATCATACTATTGTTTATCCTTCCTTCCTTCCTTCCTTCCTTCCTTCCTTCCTTCCTTCCTTCCTTCCTTCCTTCCTTCCTTCCTTCCTTCCTTCCTTCCTTCCTTCCTTCTCTTCTTCCTTCTCTTCTTCTTCCTTCCTTCTTCTTTCTTTCTTTCTCTTTTTCTTTCTTTCTTTCTTCTTTCTTTCTTTCTTCTTTCTTTCTTTCTTTCTTTCTTTCTTTCTTTCTTCTTTCTTTCTTCTTCTCTTTCTTCTTTCTTTCTTTCTTTCTTTCTTTCTTTCTTTCTTTCTTTCTTCTTCTTTCTTTCTTTCTTTCTTTCTTTCTTTCTTTCTCTTCTTTCTTTCTTTCTTCTTCTTTCTTTCTTTCTTTCTTCCTTTCTTCTTTCTTTCTTCTCTTTCTTCTTTTTCTTTCTTCCTTCCTTCCTTTCCTCCTTCCTTCCTTCCTTCCTTCCCCCCTCCCTTCCTTCCTTCCTTCCTTCCTTCCTTCCTTCCTTCCTTCCTTCCTTCCTTCCTTCCTTCCTCCTTCCCTCCCTTCCTACCTTCCTTCCTTCCTTCCTTCCCTCCCTTCCTCCCTTCCCTCCCTCCCTCCCTCCCTCCCTCCCTCCCTCCCTCCAGTCATCCATTGTTTATCAACAGCAGCAACAACAACATGGCCAGAGAGATAATACAACCTTCTAGAAGACCCACCTGGGTTCATCCCCGCACTCCATTTGGTCCCCATAAGCACTGCCAGGTGTGGTCCAAAACAAAAAAATTAAAACAAAACACAGCCAGGAGTAACCCCTGAGCATTGCTGGGTGTAGCCCCCAAACAAATGAACAAATACTCCAAAACCAACCAATTAACCCAAAAAAGCTCTTAATAAAGAAGGGAAAATATCTACTTTTTTTTTTTTGGTTGAAAAATATAATGAGAAATGTATAATGAAGTTGGAGATAAATTTTTACCATTCATAAGTAAATTATAAAATTCTTTGTAAATAGGTGAGGATACATATTTCAGACTTAACATCTGCCTAACTTTTCTGGAAATTGAATTTTCTAAATTTTAAAATGAGCTATTTATTTTGAGACCTGTTTATTACTGCTAAAAATACATAATGAAACATACATTTCATCTTTTAATATTTTTAATGATGGTAAAACAACAGCTATCTAATGAATGCAAATCTCATTTTACAACTCAATCAATAGTCTTCAGTCAGGAACCAGAGAAATAGTACAGGGGTAAGAGCCTTGCCTTGTACACAGACCTGTGCTTAATCCCTGGTGCCCTGTATGATCTCCTGAGTCTGCCAGTAGTGATTTCTGAGTGTAGACCCCCGAGTAAACCCTGAACATAGCCAGAGTTGGTCCCTCTCAAATTATTGGATCAATGAAATAATTTTATATATTAGTTTTTGTCCCTGACCATAGAGGAATTATTTTCAGTTCTTATTATTGAGTCTATTAGCTGTGTATTTCTTGCATGTGCTTTTACTCTTTTGAGGCAACTAAAGTTTTTAAAAATTATAAATGGCTGTTGAATCTTTCTTTGCATCTGATATAATCACATGATTCTTGTCTTTTATTTCCTCAATGTGAAATATCACATTGGTTGATCTGATTATACTGAACCAGCCATTCTTGCATTTGTACAATTAATCCAACTTATTTCATAGTATTATGATCCTTTTACTGAATTTGGTTTGCTAAGATTTTATAGAAAGTTTTGCATTTATTGGGCTATAGATCTGTAGCTTTCCTTTCAATAATAATTTTGCCCAATTTTGGTGTAGAGTAATATCTCATGGACGGTGAGAAATGTTCTTTATTACTTATTAGTGAAATGCTGATCAAAGTGACAATAAGATACAAACTCACATGTGAGAGAAAGCCTACATCAAAAATGCAGATAAATAAAACTATGAAAATTTTGGTGGAAATATCAATTTGCAGCTTCTGAGAGAAACAGTACAGACATTTATGAAGAAATAAAAATAAAACTTTCATATTCAGGACTTATACTCCTAGGTATCTAGCATAAAAGATGGAAACATGTTAATCATGAACACATATGCACATCTGTATTTATTACAGTGCTACTCACCACTGCTGAGCTCTAGACACAACCCACATACTCAATTACAGATAAGTTGATAAAAAAATATGTGGCTTTTATGTTCAATGAAATACTACTTTTTTGCTTTGACGCTCAGGGGTTATTACTCCTGGCTCTGCGCTCAAAAATCGCTCCTGGCTTGGGGGACCATAGGGAACACGGGGTATCGAACTGTGGTCCATCCTAAGTCAGTTGCGTGCAAGGCAAATACCTTACTGCTTGTGCCACCCCAAACTGGAAGAGGCTGTGCTAAAGCCAGGAGAAGAAAAATATCAGTTGATCTCACTCACGTATGATATATATAAAGATGCAAAGCAGGGAACAGATAATGTTCAATGGAAACAAACCCTTAACTCTGAACAAAGAATAAGACAAGACTGGGAGTGAGCTAAAGGTAAACTGTGGATATTGAACTGCAGGAGAATGGTCTAAAAATTAATTTCAGGATATGGACACTGTGTTCGTTGATGCTGCTGGACTCCAGACTTGAATGAGACCACTAAACTGAATTAGAGTTTAATACTCTAATCTGTCTGGCAAAAAGGCCCCACACTGGCCAGCCAGGGCTACCTCCTGAAGGAGATGAGCCTCACCCAAGGTCATGAGGAGGATTAGATAGGAACGTTCCATTTTTCTTGGAACGTTCCATTTTTCTGATGATCTTTCAAATAATTGGCTATTGTCTAGGACTCTACTGCTCCCTTGTCCTTCCTTGTTAGGCTACCTGGTCTGACCAGGTAGCTTGGGACTTGTCTATGGAAGTAGGCATGTGAAGACCTACACCCTGTGGTTCTTACAAAATGGCGTCTCTCCATGCTCAGAACCTGAGAAGCTTGCCGTATGACCTTGACAAAATGGCATCCTTCCTTGTTCAGAGTCCAGGTCCCAACAATGTGATGTAGTGATATTATACCCCAAGTCACAGAGACATTTACATTCTTCAGACCAATGTTATCTCAACAAAAAGGGGAGAAATAGGATAAAAGAGAAAAAAAAAGTGTGATTTGATACAGTTCATTTGATTTGATTTCAGTTCTGAGACTGAAAATGATAAACTTATCCAGTTACAATAGATTAAAAATGCTTCTCTTTGTTAAAATCAGAACAAGTATTTAAATCATAAAACAGGAATTTAACACAGTTTACTTACAGTTAAAGAAAAATATCGAGGGTCTTATTTGCTATTCTTTCTATGTGGTACCTGCTTTCTTATCCTGTTTTTAAGGTCCTGCCATTTTAATTTTAAGTCTATTTTATTGTAATTTGTCTTAGTATGAATTTCCTTGGTTCTTTTAACTTGGGACTGTTTGAGCTTCTACAATGTCTTCTTACTTCCCTAGACTTGTTTTTTTGACCATTATTTACTCAAGTATTTTGGGGGGATTTTTCTATTATATTTTAGGCAACCCTTAAATTGTATATTTTTCTTTTTCCTGTTGTCCTAAATTCCTTTAGTATGTCTTAATATTTTTAAATTATTTTTGAAAAATTTTTTCTGTGTCTGGGTGAGGTGGTGTGTGTGTGTGTGTGTGTGTGTGTGTGTGTGTGTGTGTGTGTGTGTGGTTGTTGGACCACACCTGGCCATGCTCAGGGGTTACTCCTGGATCTGTGCTAAGGAATCACTCTGGATGGGCTTAGGGGACTAGATGGGAAGCTGGGATTGAATCCAAGTTGACTGCGTGCAAGGCAAACACCCCACCTGCTGTACTATCGCTCATGTCCCTAGGTTAGTTCTTTTGCTTCATCTTTGACTGACCATTCAGCCCTCTGTTTTATCCAGTGTGTACTGGATTATTCCAAATTGTTGACCATTATTCTCTTTTCTTTCTTCTTTTTTTTAAATTGTGATTTCTTTTTTAGTATTTTTATGTTTAGAATTATTATGTTTAGCCTAGCTTTCAGCTTAATGATTTTTGCTTACATTTTCTTGTTTGTTCGCTCACCTCTGTTCAGAATATTTTTTGTTTTGTTTTGTTTTTGGGTCACACCCTGTGATGCTCAGAGGTTACTCCTGGCTATGTGCTCAGAAATCGCTCCTGGTTTGGGGGACCGAATGGGACACTGGGGGATGGAACTGCAGTCTGTCCTAGGCTAGTGTGTGCAAGCCAGATGCCCGAACCACTTGTGCCACCGCTCGGGCTCCCCCTCTAGAAATTTTATAAACTATTGGTTTGTGAGTTCTCCTTTAGGTAGAACTAAGTAAGTTATATACTTTCTTTTTTCTGGAATTTTTTGGTTCTTTCTGTTGGGACATGTTCTATTTTTCCATTTTTTTTTTGTGTGTGTCTATGTCTCTACTTTTATATTTTAGATTGGCCCTTGTATCTTTCCAGTGTTGCATATTGGGTCTTATGTATGTGATGTTTCAAAGAGTCTCAGTGCAATATCTACTCTTACTTCCTAAATTAGTCACTTGGTCTGTCATTTTGTCTGACAGCATCCACCTGCCTCTGTGTTTGGTCAGCACTGAGTTTAGACATGTCGATCCTATCAGATTGTGATTGCTTGAACTTGGATTTTATCCTGGACTATGTCCTGCTTAGAGGGTGGTGCTGAGGGCTGAGACTTGGCATGTGACTGCCTAGATTTGCAATGGAAATGTGTGCTGGTGCATCTAGATTGCTTAAGGCACTAATCCTCTGTAGCCTGATGAAAGTGTCCTGAGTAGTTAATTACTGGAGAAATGGCCCTCAGCTAGCTAGAAGTCTGTGGGAGGTGTTGGACTGGGACAGTTAAACTGCAGTGGCAATAGCAGCAATGCCCTTAGAGTTCAGTAATTAAAATATGTCGAGGTGGCTGGTGCTGCAAGTTTTGCAAGATTAGGGAGCAGGAATATTTCTTCGTCTAACTACAAATTGAAAAAATAAAAGAAAAAAGAGGATGGGACCCAAGGGCCAAGAGGTTTCAGGAGTATTGAGTGTACAAAAAATGATCACACCCAAATATCCAACCCAAAGTCAATGACAATAGAATCAAGAGCTATACACAAAAGGGATCTGTTACTCTACCAGTCCAGCGGGCATGAAAAGCATGCTGGGAAGAGTGGCGAAAGCATGGTGGGAACTATGGCGGATGAAGGTCAACACTGGTGGTGGGAATGGTCCCAATTCACTGTCACTATGTACCATAAATACAACTGTGAAAGACTTGTAATTCACATTGTCTCAATAAAAACTACATATAAAAGTGATTAGGGAGCAGGGTCTTTTGCATGGATTGCTTATTGCTCTCTGTACCTTTAGAAGTAATCGGAGAATTTTGGCCATAGGGTTGTAACATGCTTGCTAGCAGGTAGGTGAGGTTTAGTAGGGGTTGGATATATCCGCATATCTGCCATTTGTGGACCTTCTTAATTATTTTTCTTTAGCCCCTAGTTGACTAAGCCACTTTTTAGTGCGTATAATTCTCATCAGATTTGCCCTCAGGGCCTGATAAGAGAAAAGGTTCCAAGATGCCTTTCACCTGTTGTGAACAAGGCAAGAGATTGCCACAATGGTGGTTTAAGTGAATTGAAATTACTCTGTAAAGTTTCTTACCTCTCAGGACAATATTCTATTTGAAAAATGTTTTTACTGAAGTTTTATTAATTGATTGAGGTACTGTGATTTACAATACTGTTAGTGGTGGTTTCACATGTACATACTTCCAATACATACAACTTCCAATACAACCCCCATCATCAGTGTACTCACCTCCCTTTAAGTTCCCCTGTACCTCTCCCTTTCAATTCTCACCCCCCTGCCAATTTCAGTTTTTTTTGGGCCACACCCGGTGATGCTCAGGGCTTACTCCTGGCTATGCACTCAGAAATTGCTCCTGGCTTGGGGGCCATTTGGGATGCCAGGGGACAGAACATTGTCTGTTCTAGGTCAGCGCGTGCAAGGCAAATGCCCTATCGCTGTGCCACCACTCTGCCCCCCAACTCAGTTCTATGGGTCAGTTGTTGCTACCTTACTGTGTGTATCCCACAATATGAGAAATTATCCTGAGGGATCCCTTTCCTTCTTATTGACTTTACTCAGCATGATACGCCCTAGTTTCATTAATACCATGGCAAATTGCATGATTTTTTTTTCTTAGAGCTGCATAGTATTCCATCATATATATCTTCCACAACTTCTTGATCCATTTTCTTATAATTGGGCATTTGGGTTGTTTTCATATCCTGGCTTTTATACTTAGAGTTATGATGGACAGCATTGTCAATCATCCTTTTGAGTGTATGTTTTTGTGGTGATGGAGGCTAAATGCAAAAGCCAGGAAGTAATATTGCTCAGTAATGTGGGAGTTCTATTCCTCTTTCTTTCTTTCTTTCTTTTTTTTTTTGGTATATCTATCTTGCATTCCATAGTTTAGATTCCCACCAACAATGGGTGAGGCTTCCCTTTTCACCACAATCCCACCAACATTTGTTGTTTCCAGATTTTTTGATATATGCCATTCTCACTGGCACAAGATTATGTCTCAATGTTGCTTTGATTTCTTTGATTTACATTTCACTAGTCATAAATGATGAGCATTTCTTCATATGCCTATTAGCCATCTGCATGTCCTCTTTAAGAACATATTTGTTCATCTCCACATTTTTGGGTGAGGTTGTTGGTTTTCTTTTTTTTCAGAGTAAAAACAGGCTACATATTTTTTATTTACAGATATTGAGGAAGGGATGGAGAGAGGAGAGAAAGAGAGAGACAGATAGACAGAAAGAGAGAGAGACAGAGAGATAGAGAGAGGGACAGAGAGAGAGTAAAACAGAGAGTCAGAAACACAGAGAAAGAGAGAGATTTGTGCTCAAGAGAGAGCTCAGGCTTCTTCAAAGGTGGAGAGAGCCCTGGTACATAAACCAGCATAAAAACATGAAAGTACACATCTCAGGAAGAAAGATGCAGTTGACATTTGCTCGGGACCATGTATCCAGGCAGCATATATGCCTCTCGTTGCATTTGTTGTTACTGAATTTTGTGAGTGCTTATAGATCTTAGATATTAGCCCTTTATCTGATATATTGTACACAAATATTTTCCCTCATTCATTAAATTTTTTAAAATTTATAAACTCAAAGTGGTTTTTCTTTTCTACGTGGAAGCATTTTAATTTTATGTACTCCCATTTCTTTGTTTTTACTTTCTGGTTTATTTTCTGGTTTTTGCAGTCAACTTGTTGAAGAAGTCGCCATGGTAATTTTTAAAGGAGAATTCTGTCAGGCCAATAGTTTAAGGACATATTAATGATTACCTTCACCTATTTGGTAGGTGCTGTTTTATCTGCTACTATTTCATTGGTTCCCAAGGGAGGTGAATATGCAAACTGACTTTATCGTGGTCTTAGTCTTTCTTAGTCTCTGTTATTTTTTTCTTGGACCACCTGTTTACACTTCCTTTTCACCCAAATTTCTGGGTCTTGTTTCTGCTGTGCTGCATAATTGGTGCCACGAATTTAACATTGGCCACTGGAATAATCCTCGCTCTGTTCACTAGGAGAATGTTATTGTACCTTAAAGATCTCTTTCTGATTGTGCCTTGTTCTTCTCTTGTGGTGGTGTCTTCCTTTTCCAAAACATATGCTGCTTTTGTATCTCTTTATTAGTGCAAGTTTTGTTTGTCCAGACTTTAGGTGTACTTCTGTATAAACTAATCCATATTTACTTATAAATTTGCTGGGATAATGGAAAAAAGGTAAGTATGAATAAGTTACCATGCCATAATCCCACAGGAAAGGAGGATCTGGAGCAGGGTCCTGCATGAAATAATCCAAACCCATGATGAGGGTGAAACATGTGTAATTTGACAATCTTCGACTTTTTATCCAAAGAGTTCCAGAACTGGTTTTTTTTTTTTTTTTTTTTTTTGAGTACAGAGACCACTGCTGGGTGGGGGAGTTAGGAAAAAAGGCCTATCCTGAGCCTGTCCTGCCCAGGATTGCTTGAGATGAGTAAAGCAATCTGTTTTTGGGTAAAACAAAGTTGTAAACAAACAGATACAAAGAAACCAGGGATGATTTTTATTTTGGGTAAAACAAGGCATAATCTAGGGGCCGGAGAGATAGCATGGAGGTAAGGCGTTTGCCTTTCATGCAGGAGGTCATCGGTTCGAATCCCGGCGCCCCATATGGTCCCCTGTGCCTGCCAGGAGCAATTTCTGAGCCTGGAGCCAGGAATAACCCCTGAGCACTGCCAGGTGTGACCCAAAAACCAAAAAAAAAAAAAAAAAAACAAGGCATAATCTAACAGGTAAGTATGTTGGGACCTGGGTTCTGAACAAGGAAGGGCACCATTTTGTAAAGGCCACACGGCAGGCCATTTTGTAAGAACCACATGGTGTAGGTTTTCACAAGCCTATCTCCATAGACAGCACCCCAAGTTACCTGGTCATGCCAGGTAACCCATCAGGAAAGGGCAAGGGAACAGCCCTAGACAATAGCCCTCGACAATAGCCAATTATGTTAGAGGTCATCAGAAAACTGGAACCTCTGGGCCCACCCAATTTAAGAAGGATCCGTAATTTCAACATTTTCAGATCAGTAAAAGTCAATTATTTTAAAGAGAATGTCACAGAGAGAAGTCGGTTTGTAATCTAGAATATGCATCATATTCTTCGCTGTGTTATATTATACAATGTGAAGTACATACATATATATGACATATGCTGTATATACAACAAATACATTTGGTCAAAGTTTGCCAAATGCTTTTAGATGGACTCTTTTTTTTTTTTTTGTCACACTGCCAGATTGAACTCCTGCCACTTACATGTGGGAGGAAAACAGTGAAACAGCAAATGGTGTTGGAATTTGGGGAATAGCGTGTGCTTCTCCTATGACTACAGAAATAGTAATCGTGAGAACACCAAATTCTTAAAAACTTAGAAGAAATTTTTGCTCAGTTGTAGGGTTGAATTTTTATTCAAGTAACCATGTTATTCAAGCAAATATGTTACTGTAAGCATATTTTAAATAGCTCTTGCTTTGGTTATTCTCCACTTCTATACCCCCTTAAGAGTTTTCTTTGTCCAGGGGCATAATATATGAACCAATGAAGAACAAACACATTTAATTTAATAGAAAAAATTAAAATAAAGGATTTTTAATTTACATTTTGTGAACTTATTTTCAAAATGATATTTGAGATTTAACTTAGGGACATTCTAATTTTGGCCATGTAATTTATGTAGCCTTGATATAGAATATCTTTATTCCAAAATAGTAGACTTTTATTGCTTTAGTGGACATTTGGTTATCTATAGAGCTTGCTTGTGGAAGATGCGACTTGAATATTATTAAGGAGTGTTAGGGAGGATAATAAAAACTTACTGGTACAACCATAGAGTTCCAGAAAGAGGGTGATTCATTATAGTGAATAGAATATAGTGAATAGAAAATAATGATTCATTATAGTTACTTAAGAACATAAAGCTTACTCCTATACTTGCAACCAGAGGTAAAGCATTGAATTTTTTTTTGGGGGGGGGGGAATGGAGTGTGCTCTCAGGAGTACTTACATGTTATTGTTTATATAGAGTGTTACAGTATCTGTATAATTATTAGGGGAAATATAATGTTAGAAGTAGCAATAGGAACATCATATAGTTCTACACGTCTACAAATAGAATTTGTGTATGTATCTGTTGTTATAACTTGGATAACTCCAGTTTGGTATTTGGGTTAACATTGTGAGTACCATACCAAATTTTTTTTCTTAATAAAATCATGCCTTTCTTATTAATAAATATGTACATGGATATATGTATATATATATGAGTACTTTTTTATTTTTTCATAAAAATCCTAGGAACAAGTAGTTAAAATTGATTTCATTTTGCTAAATAATAGCTAAAAAGTTTGTTTAATAAAATATAATTTTAGACTGGGTTTAATAGAAGTCTTAAAGATTTGTCAATCAACTATAAAGTTTATTTGTTAATAAGAGCTTATTTGTTATATATAAAATAACTTACTTGTTAATAAACTTTAAAGAAACCAAGTTGAAATTTATTTCAAATACTGCTCTAAGATTATGAAATTCCTAAACAGAGTTGGGTTTTTAATAATTCAGGCTTTAGCTTTTGCCTTTAGCTAGTCATAAAAATTAAATGGAATTAAAGATTTGAATGATAACAACAAAAAAGACATTCTTACACGCTTCCCTCCACCCCTTTATGTGCTGGTGAGTCCTGTAAGAATTCTCAGGGGGAAGATTGGCAAATCCAGGGGTGCTGAGCAATCCCTTATCCTCTGCTACTTTCAGGTAAGCCCTGAAGGCGCTCTCTCAGTCTCGGAACCCACAAATTCAACTTAGCCAGGATCTCTGCCATGCTCCTGACCTGAAGGCAGCTGTTGTACCAAACATAAAGAAAGGGAGTAATCCACTTGCTCTGAGGAACAATGACACAACCATGGGAAGATACAAAGCATGGAGGCCTCTCATCATCTGGATGAGGATTACAAAGTGGCAGTGATGAGACTGCTCTGAATTGAAGAAAATAACAGAGGAGAGGGCCAAACAAAGAAGAAAAAATAGGAGACTATTTCAATCAGAGATCACTATTTCGAAGAGAATAGTAGGATCAAAAAACACAGTTTAGGGGCCGGGCGGTGGCGCTGGAGGTAAGGTGCATGCCTTGCCTGCGCTAGCCTAGGACGGACCGCGGTTCAATTCCCCCGGTGTCCCATATGGTCCCCCAAGAAGCCAGGAGCAACTTCTGAGCGCATAGCCAGGAGTAACCCCTGAGCGGCACAGGGTGTGGCCCAAAAAACCAAAAAAAAAAAAAAAAAAAAAAAAACCCACAGTTTAGGGCCCGGAGAGACAGCACAGCGGCGCTTGCCTTGCAAGCAGCCGATCCAGGACCAAAGGTGGTTGGTTCGAATCCCGGTGTCCCATATGGTCCCCCGTGCCTGCCAGGAGCTATTTCTGAGCAGACAGCCAGGAGTAACCCCTGAGCACCGCCGGGTGTGGCCCCCCAAACAAACAAACAAACAAAAAAACAAACAAAAACAAAACCACAGTTTAATAGGGGCCACGAGGTATTCTAGTAGTTAGGGCATCTATCTACTCAGCATATGCCTAATCTGGGTTTGGTTTCTAGCACCACCTGGCATCAACAGGTGCAGCTCTGGAGGACTCTGAACACTGCCAGGTATGGTCCTGGAAAGAGGAGATTACAAAATAAGTAATTTTTGAGATAATGTTTATTACCTTATTTGAAAATATATTAATATCAATAATTAATATTAAGCAACACAATTAAATAATAATTATAATTATGCATAATATTAAGTAATAGAATTACTTAACATTTTCATTAAATGATCAAATATTTGGTATTTATACTTGGCATTATTTTGGGCCCTGAGAATGTAGAGATAAATGAGATGTTTCACAGTCTATTGGGTGGAAGAAAATATTAAATGCTATAAATATGTCTGAGAAATGTGATTCTAATGGTGTATCAAAAAGACTAGAGAAGTTATATGAAAAAACAATGCATAGTGTTCCTAAAATTCCATTTTCTTTGAGTGCACCATAAAGACAAATATTACATAAATACAGATAAGTATATATATATAATTTATAGAAATATGTGGTCTATGCCTAGCCTGTCTATTCCCAGAGACTTTTTTTAAAAATTAAATATTTATTGAAATCTTCACATAGACCAAACTCTTGTCAATGTGCCAGACTCTGAAAAGTGAAGGAGGGAGTTGAGCTCCAGAGATGATTGATATTTTAGTAGGAAGATAGGCAATAAGCAAGTAAAAAACACTTGCTTTTAATTTGTAAAGGGAATTATATTCTTCTACTTTGCAACATTAAAATATCAATATAGGAGATTTTCTCATGAAAGTATTGTTTTACTTTAATAATTATGCATTTTTAGATTCCTAGTAAAATAAAATAAGCAAACTTGAGTTCCTTGATGGAATAATTAATTGGATATTTTTTAGGTAGTTCTAATGCAGATTAAGGTTTAATTCTTTTGTATACTATCTGGAACAAGCCAAGATACCTTCATTGCCATATACAGCACTTACAATAATGGGATATATTTTAGTATTGAATTATCTATCTAATACTAGTTGTCTTGAAACTCCGTCCAGTAGAACCAGCACTTGAAAATATGTGCCGAGGCTTCATATATGCCCGATGGGAGAGGACTTGCACTTTCCTTGGAATTCTGCCACTAAGATACTTCATTATCTATTTTTAATTGCGGTTCTCCAGGAAGATTACCACGAGTCAGTTAGAGAGCCAAGAAGATTAAGAAGAAGATTTTGAATCCAGTATGGACCCTCCTAACTCTTTGCTTTTTTTCCAAATATGAGGAGATGTAATTTTATAGTAAAAGGATTTATTTACTATTTTCGCTTCCCAACTGCAAGTTTGTAAAGCTTAGGCCAGCAGCACCTGCCAACGTGGTCCACTTTGCATGGCCCATGAGTGTTTTTAACAAGATGGGTGATGTGGCTACTATGTAGGGTACTGTTGACTTTGTTGGTGACTTGCAAACATTGGTAGTGAAAAATGTATGTATAATTTTTGTGCATAGTACATAGGTTTATGTTATTTAAAGATCTACCTACTTTTTATATAGTACTTTATGTTAAAGATTTATAGTATCCTGGGTTTACAGCCTTTTTTCCCCCTTCTAGATTAGAAATTTAGCCATACTCTCATTCATATTAGTCAGAGAAAACGATTTATTCTACAAGTGTTTATTCCTGGAAAATGGTAGTTTTCAGTGTAATTAATCTTCCTAAAGGTGTACTTGGGTACTTTGTTAAGCAACAAATGCCATTGTGGAATTTCTAATATTGAATTTTTAAAATGTTCCTTATTGTCTTCTTGATTATTGAGTGCACATTTTTGTACAAGAAATTAAATGCATCCCAGGAAAGCACAGATTTTTATAAAATGTGCTGGTATCTATTTTGGGTCACCCATGTTAAAAGATTTTATCTTTAAAACTCATCTGTGCTGAGCATTTATTTATAAAAGAAAATAGTTCATTTCCAGTTAACTGTCGGTAAGAAACAGGTCAGCTCCATCCACTTGCTTCAAAAACATTTCAGTTAGAATTTTGATAAAATGTTTGGTATTTTGCCACCAATTACTCATAGCCTATATATGATTTCAAAGGCAACAGCTGCTGCCTAATTTCCATGTATTGCTATGTTGATGCTGTGTATATTTAACTTATTGCTTATCAAGAGTGTTCTTAGATAAGTATAAAGACTCAAGTATGATATAATCTTTTAAACCAAGCACGCAGTGTGCTTCAGGAGGTGTAGGTCATTCTTCATTTGAAAGCAGACATTTGAAACAAGACAAACTCTTGTTTAAACACATTTTACCATGCAAACACGAGGGCTGGTAACTGGCAGAATGCTTATGGAAACACTTCCATTGGAGACGGATGAGCTAATTAGGTTCTTTGCTTGTAAACTCCTAATTGCTGGAAAACACCCAATCTGCATTCTTTAGCATTCTCCTGAAAAATCTGTAGAAGGATTATATTCAATCGATACTCTCTTAAATTATTTTTTGACCTCCCATGCTGTTTGCAAGGCACCCTTGGGGGCAACTCCTGGTGATTTTCAACTGGCCAACAGTTCTATTTGAGGGTGTGGTGTTACTCAGACTCTATGGTGCCAGAGACTGCCAAGGACACCCTGTGGTACTACAGAGGACCATGTAATACAGGGGGACAGTAATTAAACCCAGATTAGACACACACATCTGGACTGTCTTCCTGGATCATGAATGTGATATTATAAGCAAACTCTTCTTTGTTCCCTGTATGATGTGTTGTGTTACACATTGGAAAGTGCCAAATGATTGTCCCTCTATCTCAACTTCTGTCATTTGGTATGTTGGATGATGACATCGAGGTAGGCTATTTTGAGAAAGAACGGTAATGCTTCAGTTGAATAGAGGAGAAGTTGTGTAAGCTAGCTGCCATTTACTTTGATGTAAAATTCAAAGCTTGGAGCAAATGTTTAATTCATGTTAACAGATTGATTTGGAAGTGATGTGTTTTAAAATGGAGCTTGAAATCGTAGCAGGTAAAAATTCTGAAACCACAGGTGTGACTCATATATTATCCATGGCTTTGATCTCTCTGATTAGAAAGATGGCACAACTTTCTAACTATTTCATAAATATGTGCAAAGTTAGCAGACCAAGTGTAGGTCTAACATTGATGCTCACATAGGTCAAAAGGCTCAAGGAAGTAAAAAGGTAGTGTGATGCCACATGCCCATTGTCACTGCTAATAGTTAGCATAGTATTGGACGTCTTAGAGAGAAGGCAAGAAAGAGAAATTAAAGACATTCAAAAATTGGTAAAGGTTAAACTATCACTATGAAACAATGTTATATAGCGAAAAATGGAAAGACTACCCCAAATCCTAGGACTAGTAAACATATATAGTAAAGAAGCAGAATGCATAATTAATACACAGACATCTGTTGTATTCTTACATGTAGCCAGAAACATAGATGAGAAAAATATTTAAAAAATATCATTCATGATTTTGGCAAAAACAAGAATCTAGGAATCAATAAGGATGTGAAATGAGCTATTTAGTGAAAACTATAAATCATTACTGAAAGAAATAAAAGAAGACACAAGGAGATGGAAATGAATTTCTTATTCATGAATTGAAGAAATATGTCTTGTTAAAATAACCATCCTATTCAAAGCGATTTACAGCTTCAGTGCAATCCCCATCCAAATTCCCATTGTATTATTTTTGGGGTGGTGGAATGAGAGAGTTCCAAACTGTGTTTAGGGATGCAGTGTTCACTCCCAGAGTTTCTCAGTTACCTGAATGACCAGTCCCAAGTATGTGGCGCCGCTTGGGTTCTGCAATAGTGAGTGTTACTTGGGTCTCTTGTGGTGCTCTCAGGGTGTATGTTTAAGAGTGACATCCAGCTTCTAAGTTATTAAAAATTTTGTATGTGAAAAAAATTTTGTATGCGACTCACATACTTTTCTAGTGATCATAGCTAAGATAAACTCTACCTCCTCTGGAATCCACAGGAAATCAATGACCGAACATTTTGTAGTTTCTGAGTTTTGGTTCACTCTCTTGAGATTAGATTCTGATATGGAGAAACAATGATTCTCATATAGACAGTAGGCCTATTCTCCCTTTTTTAGTTAAAGTGATAGAATTGTTTAGTTCAATGTTTCTCCATTTTTTTTCTGACCACCATTCATTTCTGAACTTGTCTCCTTCCTATGCTCTTTCTATTAGTTGGGCCCTTAGTCTGATGTTGTAGACCCCTTACCATGTGATTTTATTTTTTGTTTTTTTTTGTTTTTTTTTTTTTTTGGTTTTTGGGCCACACCCTGTGACGCTCAGGGGTTACTCCTGGCTATGCACTCAGAAGTTGCTCCTGGCTTCTTGGGGGACCATATGGGATGCCGGGGGATCGAACTGCGGTCCGTCCTAGGCTAGCGCAGGCAAGGCAGGCACCTTACCTCCAGCGCCACCGCCCGGCCCCGTGATTTTATTTTTTAATCTGTGCCTTCCCTTGCAAGATTCTGGAGACCCTCAAGAGGTTATAAAAAACACTGGCTAGTACCCCTTACTATGTCTGAGAAGTATTAAAAACCCTTTTAAGAAACATATGTTAAAAACTGAAAAGAACAACAACAAAACTGAAAAGAATAAAACAATGGCATGTGAAATGAAGACATTTTTAGATGTGGATTTAAAAGTCCCAAATTTTAAATATGCTAGCAGCTGGAGTTACTAAAGGGTTTTAAAACTCACATGACCGACTTTGGTTTTATCCTTAGCACCTTAAGAGTGATCTCTGATCATAGAGTGAGGAGTAATCCCTGAGCACTAGTGGTGTTTTCCCCCCAAAAGTAACTTTTTTTTGTCACAGGGATTGGGGGACCATATGTGACACCAGGGATTGAACCCCAGTTTGGTGGTTTGAAAGTCGAATGCTTCCTACTCTCTGTACTAATACGCCAGTTCCATTCAAAAGTAATTTTTTTTTTGGGTCACACCCAGCGGTGCTCAGGGGTTACTCCTGGCTGTCTGCTCAGAAATAGCTCCTGGCAGGCACGGGGGACCATATGGGACACCGGGATTCGAACCAACCACCTTTGGTCCTGGATCGGCTGCTTGCAAGGCAAATGCCCGCTGTGCTATCTCTCCGGGCCCCCAAAAGTAATTTTAATAGCATTTTTGATATTGTTTTTGATGCCTACTTTATATACAAGACAGTATATATTATTTTTTCTGTATCAAATACTTATTTGATAACCTATTCAATACTTTTTTGATTTTCATTAAAACATGAAAGTTCTGATTCCTGACTTCAAAGTAATAAAATTTGACATTTTTCTCAGTACATATACATTTAATAATATATATTTTAATTGAGATAAGATCAGATTACAAATATATGCATGTTTTATGTTGGAGGTGCACAATGCTACCACATAATATTGAGATATCAAAGTGCCAGCACAGTATATCTTTTCTGAAGTTCATTGTCCTTTGAGTCCATCTTCATCCCATGGATAACTTCAATTTCATGGTCAGTATCGAATGGCTTCTTTTTACTGAACATTGTCTTTTCCCTTAATATTTTAAGAATGTTACATAATATTAACTATAGTCACTTTAGATATGAAGTTGTTGAGAACACCTAAGTGGTGACATGACCAGAATGAACAGGCTTACATGATAATTAAGGACATTTTCAGGACTACTGTTCTATCTGATTTATATCTATAGGAGTTTTAGAGAAAAATATACCAACTGTAAAAAATAGTGCAGGAAAGTTTGTGGTGGAAAGCATCAATATTTTGTTCTCTCTTTGCTGTCTCTTGTCCTAGAACTAAGACAAAAATTTCTTTGCTGCTAGTCTGGAGGAAGCCTTTTGAGTTTACACCTGGTGCTTACAACCTTGCATATGCTTATATCACTTTTTCTTTATGTATCAACTGAAACACTGTCCATTTAGACCTTCATATGAAATATGGACTTGCTTTTCACTTTTCTTTCTTTACCCCCACCTCAAGTCTGGTGTCAGAGGTATTGAGTGATAAGGAAGACAGTGGTAGGATGTCTATTAAAATAGAACTGATAATATTGGAGGTTTGTTTATTGTTGTTGATGATGTTCCTAACTGAGTAGCATTCAAAGATGGCGTTTCTGGACATTGTGGAAATTCTATAAATAATCTAATGACCTTGCCCAAATTCCTTTCCCTTTCAAGCAGCTAAGAGGATTATAGTTTTTGCAGCTAAAATTTCTGGTAGATACATCTATAAATCTATAAGCTAATATGTAAATACTATTACTAATTTATAATATAAATAACTTTATTATGCAGAACAAAATACACTTATAAAGCTAGTCTGTTCTTTCATTCTAGGTCAGCACTGGGAACATAAATAATGACCAGTAGATTGCTTAGCAAGCATGAAGATGAAGAAAGCTGAATAAACACAATGTATAATGTTGAAAAGTTAAAAAGAAACCACAAGCTTAATATAGAGTTAGCAGAGAAAGAATTTGTAATGTTATTATCGTTACTTAATAGTATTTACTATAACACCATATTAGTAGTTATATTATTGTTTTTGGAAAGTGTTTGAGAGGTTATCACCAACTTCTGTGCTTTTTCCCCCAATTCTGCTTTGATTGACAGTGCCTTTTTCAGATATGTTAATACTGTAAAACAATTTGCAGTCAATGTTAGCTATTGTTTGCAGCTGGGGATTCATTTTGTTTCTTAAGATGATTGATCATTTGATTCTAGCAATATAATTATAATCATTATCTTGGGTGTGAATAGAATATTCCTTTTTCTTAACTACACTATCAACTAGCATGACAATGGTAGTGAGTGAGAGAAGTAGAATTCCTGTCTCAAAAACAGGCAGGCAAGGGGTGGAGGAGCAGGGAAATGGGGGGCATTGATGGTGAAAAGGTTGCACTGGTGAAGGGAGTGTCCTTTCTATGACTGAAACCCACCTACAAACATGTTTGTAACCAAGGCGCTTAAATAAAGATATTATTAAGAAAATAGAGAAAAGAAAGAATGTTCCTTTTTCTTTTGGGTATAGAGTTTTAATTCCCAGACATAATTTTCTAGGGCACTCCCAGAACATAATTCTTTTATCTACATATTTCAAATGCCAGCCATGCAACATTGCAAAAAATAGAAAGTGGTTTATTTTAACATACAGATTACTAGTCACATCAATGTGAAACACTTTGAAGTCGAGACTTTGAATTAAATAATAATTATAGGGACCGAAGTGGTGGTGCAAGTGGTAAGGCATCTGCCTTGCACATGCTGATCTAGGACGGACCTCGGTTTGCTCCCCGGCATCCCATATGGTCTCCCAAGCCGGGAGTGATTTCTGAGTGCATAGTCAGGAGTAACCCCTGAGTGTCACCAGGTGTTCCCTCCCAATTATATATATACACACAAATAAATACACACACACACACACACACACACACACATATATATATATATATATATATAAAATAATTTTATTTAAAGGGCAGAAATGTAGGTAGGGAGGTGGCGGTGAGAGTCAGGGATGCTCTTCACTGGTCATCACCAAACCTAAGCCTTGGAAACCAAAGGTCAGAAAGAGGGAAAGAGGAAAGGAAGAAAAGGAAGAAAAAAGGGAGGAAGGAAAGAGGGAGGGAAGAAGGAAGGAAGGTAGGTGTGGGATTAATTAATTCATAAAATATTTTTAAGTTAATTATGAAACATCTAAGTTTAACTTGTCACCTGAAGTATATCTCCCAAATAAGAATTTATTTTCTTTTTATTTTGGGGGATGACACACCCAGGATTACTTGGGACTTACTCTTGGCTCTGTGCTCCTAGTGACACTGGGGAATCCTATGTAGTACTGGGGATTTAAGCTAGGTCATCTGCATGCAGGAATAGTCAGTTCCTTCCCTGCTATGCTATCTCTTTGTCCCACACTTTATATATATATATATATATATATATATATATATATATTTTTTTTTTTTTTTTTTTTTAATAACAAAACATTTAATTTATTTTCCTCACCTCTTGGGTTGTTGTTGCAACGGCTGGGCTTCCACATATGCTTGTTGTGGTGGTTGCACACTAGGCTGTGATACTTACCAGTGTTACACTCCTTTGCTTGTGGTGCTTATATATGTGGTTGTCCAGGATTTCACTTCTCAAGTTGCAGCCCTTGCTTGCCAAGGGACACAGCAGTGCTCAGACTCGCTTTCTGGGGACCACATGGCTGGTGGCAGTGCTCTTGCATATTTTCTTAGTTGTGGTTGCAGGAAGGTTGTTGAAACTTCCTAGAGGGTTGTTCCTTTAGTTGTAGTACTTACATGTA
Source organism: Suncus etruscus (assembly GCF_024139225.1). Taxonomy (NCBI): domain Eukaryota; kingdom Metazoa; phylum Chordata; class Mammalia; order Eulipotyphla; family Soricidae; genus Suncus; species Suncus etruscus. The sequence goes on from NC_064864.1 coordinate 2,228,699, forward strand.
TGCACATGTATACATACACACAGATACACACACACACACACCTGGCAGTGAACAACTAGAAATTTCTTGTGCACTAGGATGACAAGTAGTAGAGCTTAGAGGCACAAATTGTGGAGTTGCCAGATTATGTTTGCTCCATGTAGTGGTGGGATATATGACCTCAGGCTTGCATGGGAAGCATTTTAGCTGCTTTTAATAAACGTTTCATATGGTCCCCCAAGCCAGGAGCCATTTCTGAGTGCATAGCCAGGAGTAACTCCTGAATGTCATCGGGTGTGGCCCCAAAACCAAAAAAAAAAAAAAAAAAAGTGTAGTGAATCTTAGTGCCTAACAGGATCATTATGATGAGAAAGGAATAATAAAAATTAGTTAAAGAGCATGTTATTAATTGCAAAACTTAAAACCATGCTCAAATTATAAACATGTTTATATGACAAATTAAGAGATATACTATTAGTTCTCAAGGAGTGAAAATTTAGCGTCAAATTCTGACAGTGAGAGAGAATGAGTGGTAAAGATACTGCAGTTCAAAAGGGATCAGGGAGGGGCCGGAGGGAGAGCACATTGGGTAGAGCACTGGAGTTGCACACAGCCGACCTGGGACTGAACCAGATTCCATCTACCGCATCCCATATGGTCCCCAAGCCTGCCAGGAGTGACTTCAGACCAATAAAAAAAATAGTAATGCATGTAGGGCTGGAGAGATAGTACATCAGGTAGGGTGCTTGCCTTGCATACGGTCATACCAAGTTCGAGTCCTAGCATTGCTTTGGTCCCCCTGAGCCCTAACAGGAATAATCCCTGAGCACAGATCTGGGAGTTACCCTTAAGTACTATTGGGTGCAGCCCCAAACCAAAACAAAATAGTGTGAGGGATAACGGCGAGAGCTCAAGTGGTAGAGGATGTGTGAAGCCCCGAGTTCAGTGCTCCCTCCTTTTTCCCCACCAGCATGTGGCCTGAGCACCAAATTGTCAGACCTACATCATTGAAACCAAAGCCACTGCATGAAAATTACAGCTGTTATTCTAAATTAGTTCCCTGCTCTGACCAGTCCTGATCTGGATAACCAACAACCATTAGGAAAAGTTGGAAGACACTCTGAAATTAGGAATGATTGGTTCTAAATATGCATGAACTTGTCACATGAACTAAATTAAATCTTTAAATAGAGAACGGGAGTTCTTGAAGGTTCATGTGCACCCTTTCTCTGTGGTAGCCTACTAAGTGAAATATTTCCATCTTTTTTTTTTTTTTTTTTTTTTTTGGGCCACACTTATTTGATGCTCAGGGGTTACTCCTGGCTAAGAGCTCAGAAATTGCCCCTGGCTTGGGGGGACCATATGGGACACCGGGGGATCGAACCGTGGTCCTTCCTTGGCTAGCACTTGCAAGGCAGACACCTTACCTCTAGCCATCTCGCCGGCCCGAAATATTTTTACATCTTGCTTTATTCTTTTTTATGCCAGAGATTTTTTTTCATGAGATTTGTTCTTTTGTGTTCACAAACAGTAGGATAATCCAAAAGGTAGAATGAACAATTTTTCAAACTCCTGAAGGCCGTTTGCTTCACTCATTCCCCCTACATTGATGTTTCTTCATTAAAGTTGTTTAAGATCTAAGGTGGTTTATTTTTATTTATTATTATTTTGTTAAATAATATCTTTATTTAAGCACCATGATGACAAACATGTTTGTATTTTAATTTATTTTTTAGCAATATTATTTTCACAATATTAGTATTTTATATGTGCAGTGCTGCTGCACCAGTCCCACCATCAGAGATCCTGGATTCTTCCAGTACCCCAAAGTTTCTTGCTTTCCCATTTTCCCTGCTCCCAGCATTCTTAGGCCTTAGGTCACTTCCCAGGGATATTTCCATTTGTATTTGTCCTCTCTCTTTCTGTATATATATACACACACACACATGTATGTCTATGTATTTGCATATGTATATTTTCTTGCCACAGAACAAGAGAAGTCCTGGCAGTGAAAGGGACTGAATGTTAAAAGATACTGGAATTAAAATAGGGTCAGGGAAAAATTTTTGTTTTGTCTTGTTTTATTTACATATTTTGCTTTTGGGTCACACTCAGGAGGATTCGGGCTTACTCCTAGCTCCCTGCTCAGGGATCACTGCTGGTGGACTACAGAGACCAAATGGGATACTGGGGATTCAACCTAGATTGGCCCTGTGCAAGGAAAGTGCCCTACCACTATATTACCGCTCAAGCCTCTGCCCAATAGTTTTGATCTCTCTTTTCTTTTCTTTACCTCTGGCATTTACCTAGTTCACTAAATAGAGGTTTCAAGCACTTTGAGACAGAAAAAGACACCTGGAATTAAGGCTCACTCTTGATTGTATTTTGGTTAGAGATGCTTGAACTTCTAAAAATCCCCTGGTCATGATGAACTCAGTCAGAAATTTTTGCTGAAACTCCACAGCTAAAAAATTGCTCTGAAAATTTTATGAGAATGGCTTTGATTTTGACATGATAAATCTTCACATAAAATAGATATGAAATATTAATGTAGCAGCAAGAACACTTTAGCCTGTTAAGAACCCTACATTTATCTAGTATTTTTCTCTAGGGACTAAAGGGCTTTCACTTGTTTACTTTTTGTGTTTCCATAATTTTTAGGTTTGTAAAATAAGGACATTGATACTCCCAAATTATGTGACTGCTTCAGTTTTCATTTTTTCAGTTTAGAAACTAAATAAGCTGGTCATTAATCCTGCAATATAGTTCTTTACTATTATGATTTATAATTTAGAAGAAAATTCAATGTTCAAAATTCAAATTTCAAAATTATACTGGGAGCATTTTTGGACTTGAATAAAAATTCTCCAGGGAATTATTTTAGGCATGTGAAAAATTTCAGATATGTTAAAATAGTTATATATATGCATATTATGTTTTTTAAAGAATGCTAGGTCAAATGTATACTCTGTTTTAAAAGGCATGAACCTATCATCTTATTACATACCACAACTTCTTTATTCATTCATTGATTAATGGACGTTTTGGTTGAATCCACATTTTGATGATTGTGAATATTACTGTGAAAATAACATTGCAAATATTCTTTTAAATTAATGCATTTACACACCCTGGATAAATGCCCAGGAGTGATATAGCAGGATCATATGGAAATTTTGTTTTTATTTCCTTAAGAAATCTCATATATATTTTTTCCAGAAATTACCACCAAACATATACAAGAGTTGATATTCCCCTTTCATATCCTTGCTAATGCTTATTACTTCAAGTCTAATTCTTCAACCTATTCTCACGGTGGTGAGGTGATATTTTAGTAGTTTTATTTTGGTTTGTTTTGGGTCATACCTGGAGATGTTCAGGGCTTACTCCAGGTTCTGTTCTCAGAAATTACTTCTCAGCTATGTGCAAGATAAATGCTCTACCCACAGTTCTATTGCTCAGTACAATTGCCCAGGTTTTTGATTTGTATTTCCCTAATAAATTATATTGAGCAAATTTTCATGTGATTGTAGTCATCTCTATGTATTTAGATCAAATGTCTTTTTTTTTTTTTTTTTTTTAGCAAATTTTACTTTGAAAAATCATGTTATTTGCTGTTGAATTGTGTGTTATTTTTATATTCTGGATATTAACCCCTGGTTGAATGTAAAATATTCAAGTCTTCTCAAAATTTATAAGTTACTTTCTTATTTCTGTATTAGTTTCTTTTGCTGCATAAGGTTTTCATTTTAATAAAGTTCCATCTCTTTATTCTTACATTTCTTTCCCTTGTTCAGTCTCCAAATACATCTTTGAGGTCAAAGTCTGCCTTTCTCATGAATTTAATAGTTCAAGTCTTATATTTAAGATTTAGAGGGGCTGGGCGGTGGCGCTAGAGGTAAGGTGCCTGTCTTGCCTGCGTTAGCCTTGGATGGACCGAGATTTGATCCCCTGGCTTCCCATATGGTCCCCCAAGCCAGGAGCAACTTCTGAGCACATAGCCAGGAATAACCCTTGAGCATTACTGGGTGTGGCCCCCCCCAAAAAGATTTTGAGTTGATTTTCTTAATATATGCAGCTAAATAGTGATCTCTTTGTTTATGTTTGCATGTGAGAGTCTAGTTTCCAGCACCATTTATTGAATACTTTACTTTTAATTTTTTGGGTAGGTACATTTTTTGGTATTGTTTATGCTCTTTTGTTTACATTAAATATATGTAGATATGTAATTAATTTATTTTTAGTCTATTGTATTTCACTGATCTTTTTATTTGTTTTTTGTTTTATTGCCACTTTTCAAAAATTGCTGTTGCTTCATCTTACCTGTAGTTTAAACACAAGAAGCATAATATCTTCAATTTTCTTTCTGTGATATAAAAATTTTAGAATTGTTCTTCTATTTGAAAAATGTCATTAGTGTTTTAATTGCTTTTGGTATCATCAAAATTTAGAATTATTTATTCTATTTATTTGAAAAATATCATAGGTGTTTTGATAAGAATTGTGTTGAATCTGTAGCTTGCTTAGGTAAGATGACTGTTTTAGTAATGTTTATTGTTCCAGTTTGTTAATAATAAACTATCTTTATATTTCTTTTTCTTTAGCACTTTTTAGTAAAGTCATGAGTTTTCAAAACCTGATTTTATGTCCTTTGTTAAATTTATCCCAGGTATTTTATTATTTCTTAAATGTAAATATAAAAGGGATTTTCCTGCATTTGTGTGTCAACATGTAACAGTGTTTCATATTTTGTTTTTATATTTTGAAACTATACTGAAAGCATTATTTCTATTAATATTTGAGTGTAGTACTATTTTTTAAGCCTCAAATCACTGTGATTTACAATTCTGTTTCATGCATATACCTTTTCAATAACAGACTTTCCATTAATGTATTTTAATCACATCATTTGCAAATAGTTATAGTTTTACTTTTATCCTAATCTTTATTCTTTTTATTTCTCTTTTTGTAGATTTACTTCTGACTTTCAAACATATCAAAAAGTAGTGATGAGAATGGCCATTTTTTGGGCCACACCACAGCAATGTTCAAGGATTACTAATGGAGGGCTAAGGGGGACATATTGTGTGTTAGGGATTGAACTGATATTGGTCACATGCAAGGCAAGTAACTGCTTTATCTACTGAACTATCACTTCAGTCCCAATAGAGTAGACATTTTTTGAAAAGTTTTCAATTTTTCATATTTTAATATGTTGCTAATTGTGGATTTGTCATGTTTGGTTTCTGTTATGTTCAGGTATGTTGCTTCTTTCCTAATGCATTGAGTTTATTTACAAGGATAAATGGATGTTGAAAACATTTTTAAAGCATCCTTAGATAAACTCACGTGATTTAACTTTTTGTTACTGCAGTGTACTCAATTGATTTTATATGTTGAACCATCCTTACATTTGTATGAAGAATTCTGCTTAGATTTATGAATGAGTCTCTCATATTGTTTGATTTGACTTGCCAATATTTATTGAGAATTTTTGTATCTGTTATCTGAAATCTTTCTTCTTTCTTCCTCTCTTCTTTCTTTCTTTCTTTCTTTCTTTCTTTCTTTCTTTCTTTCTTTCTTTCTTTCTTTCTTTCTTTCTTTCTTTCTTTCTTACTTTCTTTCTTTCTTTCTTTTATCTCTCTTACTTTCTTTCTTTCTTTCTTTCTTTCTTTTTTCCTTCATTCTTTTCTTTCTTTTCCATCTTTCTTGCTCTCTTTCTTCTCTTTCTTTCTTCCTTTTCTGTCTTTCTTTCTTCCTTCCTTTCTTTTCTTTCTTTCTTTATTTCTTTCTTTCTTTCTTTCTTTCATTCCCTCCCTCCCTCCCTCCCTCCCTCCCCTCCCTCCCTCCCTCCCTCCCTCCCCTCTCCCTCCCTCCCTCCCTTCCTCCCTCTAGGCTCATTGGACTATATGACATGCTGGGGATTAAACCCTGGGCCCAGCAATGATATTTATGAATTATGTTTATTTATTTAAAGAACCAGTTCTTAGACTTGTTGATATTTATTATCATCTCTGTTAAATTTCGTTATTTTATTTTAAAATTTTTGGGCTTTACCTGGCTTGTTTCTGGCTGTGTCCTTATGGATCACTCCTGAAGGGGCTCTAGGATCATCTGGTATTGAGGACTGAACGGGGCAACTGCCTGGAAAGCAAGTGCCACTCTCCTGTATTATCTCTACAGTTCCAATTTTTCTAATTTTTATTATTTTCTTCCTTGCAGTAATTTTTGGCTTTTTTTGTTTGTTTGTTTTTGGGCCATACCCGGCGATGCTCAGGGGTTGCTCCTGGCTATGTGTGCAGAAATCACTCCTGGCTTTGGGAGTGATCCCATATGGGATGCTGAGGATCAAACTGCTGTCCTTCCTAGATCAGCTACGTGCAAGGCTAACACCCTATAGCTGCACCACCACTTTGACCCTAGTTTTGGCTATTTTTGATATTTTTCTAATTTCTTTAGATATGAGTGTAAAATGTTTTAAAACGTTCTTGTATTTTTGGATAAGTGTCATCATATTGTTATGTGTCAACCATATTGTTATGAGGATTTTTTAATTTTTTTTAATTGCTGTGGGTGTTTTCTTGGTGGTTTCAGTGATGCTCAGCCTCAGTCATATTTTATGGTCATACCTGGCAATACTGGACAGCACTGGGGGATCAAACTCTTGTATTGTAAAGCATACATGATACTATTTAAGTTACATTTCTTGTACCTCAAGTGAAAGTTTTAAATTTTGGGATCCTAGATAGTGAGTCCAAAGCATTTCTTCCTCAAGTGTAAACTGGAAGTTGTAAATTACCTCCCAATTAAGTCTTGTAATGTAAATTATGATGAAATTGTGTCTCAGCTTCATTCTGTTTTCTGTGCTTCCCTTGCTCCCTGATCTCTGAATGTGTAGTTGTTGCTCAGGTATTTTCTGGACTTCTTACAGAGGGAAGTTTTCTGTGTGCAGCTGAGATTCAAAATGGAAAGAGATCTTACCTCCAGGCCGGAGAGATAGCCTGAAGGTAAGATGTCTGCCTCCCATGCAGACGGATGGTGGTTCGAATCCTGGTATCCCATATGGTCCCCCGTGCCTGCCAGGGGCAATTTCTGAGTGTGGAGCCAGGAGTAACCCCTAAGCGCAGCTAGGTGTGACCCAAAAACCAAAAAAAAAAAAAAATTATCTGGAATTTTTTTTTTTGGGCGCCACACCTGTTTGATGCTCAGGGGTTACTCCTGGCTAAGTGCTCAGAAATTGCCCCTGGCTTGGGGGGACCATATGGGATGCCGGGGGATCGAACCGCAGTCCTTCCTTGGCCAGCGCTTGCAAGGCAGACACTTTACCTCTAGTGCCACCTCACCGGCCCCATTTATCTGGAATTTTAATAGAAAATTCACAGAACATTTTAGTAATTTATAAGAGTGAAATCTTTTGGAATTATAAATGTGAAGGATTATTTATATTTATGTGTTTTTTTTAAATTTTTTTAATATTTTATTTAAACGCCTTGATTACATACATGATTGTGTTTGGGTTTCAGTCATGTAAAGAACACCACCCATCACCAGTGCAACATTCCCATCACCAGTGTCTCAAATCTCCCTCCTCCCCACCTGACCCCCGCCTGTAATTTATGTGTTTTTTTAGAGGTTGTCATAGAATTTTAGTTTAGTGTATGCTTTAGGTGACTATATCTGAAATACTTATTAAAATCTAATAGAGGATGTTTAAGAATTTTTATTTTCTTTTAATTTTTTAAAAACCCCTCTCCATCAAGAACTTTTATTTTTTTATTTGGAGACAACTGAAGGACATAGTACATTTGCACAGTATTATTCAGTAAATATATGTTAATGAATACATTCTGTGAGTTAGGCCTTATTTTTTTTTGGAAAAAAAATTGATAGCACTGTCACCCCTAATTTTAAAACACTGTAATGAGATTCTTTCAGTAGATGTAAAAAGAATTAAAGATAGAGTTTTTTGTTAATTCAGCATAAAAGCTGATAAAAGCTAAGCTTCACTCTGATTTGGCAAGGAAAGGAAATTTTGGACAAAATAATAGATAATTATGCTAGATTTTAATTTGACAGTTTAGTTGTAATCTTTAGTTTTTCTTCTCACAAATTTAATTGACATTAAGAATAAGTTGTAGAAATTTTCTTAGTTTGTCAATAAGGTTGTTGAGAGAAATTTAGTAGGCAGCACTTAAGGACAATTATTTCAATTCAAAGTTGAACAGTTAATTAAATTGTAAGTGTATACCATTGTCTTTTTACTGTTTGCTTTATATTTTGATTGTTATATTCTATGTCACTACATTTTTTAAAATCTATTCCATATTTATTCTTCAGTTTTGAGCAAATAGGAAGTCAACAAAACTGACTCTGAGAACTGCAGTTATTTCTTTCTTGTGGATTTTCAGGCCCTGGCTAGAACCAGATGTGCCCCGGAGAGGGTCTACAAAAACTTGCCTAGTCTCTGTGTTAGCAATTGTCAAGTATTTTTTTGTTTAAAAATATTTTTCTTGGGGGCCGGGCGGTGGCGCTAAAGATAAGGTGCCTGCCTTGCCTGCGCTAGCCTTGGATGGACCGCGGTTCGATCCCCCGGTGTCCCATATGGTCCCCCAAGCCAGGAGCAACTTCTGAGCACATAGCCAGGAGTAACCCCTGAGCGTTACTGGGTGTGGCCCAAAAACCAAAAAAAAAAAATATTTTTCTTCTTCTTTTATCTTCTTCTCTCGTCCTCTTCCTCTTCTTTTATCTTCTTTTCTTTTTTTATTATTAATTTTTATTGAGACCAATGTGAATTACAAGCCTTTCACAGTTGTATTTCAGGCACATAGTGGAGTGCATCGGGGCCATTTCTTCTACCAGTGTTGCCCTCCCTCCACCCTAGTTCTCAGCATGCTTCCATCACTCTTCCCAGCATGCCTCCTGTGCCTCCACCCTTAGCCCCCTGGACTGCTAGTGTAATGGATCCCTTTTGTGTGTAGCTTGTTGTAGTTTAAATCTCTTGCTTCTATTGTTGACTATGGCTTGGGTATTTAGTTCTGATCATTTTTTATTTCCACTCGCTGCTCCTCAGACTGCTTTGCCCCTGGTACCAACCACTTCCCTCCCCCTCAATTTGTAGGAAGATATAGAAATATGAGGTCAAACAAAATGAATCCGGTTCTATGGTTCTGTTAAAAAAAAAAAGAGCTGGTGGTAGCCCCTGTCCAGAAGCTATAAATATAAATTTAAAAGAAGGAAAAATGAAAAAGAAAAAAAGGGGTGCTGATGAAGTACTTTATTTTTTAATAAATAGCTTTAAATATACAAAACTCTTAGTTTTAGGGATTATGTTGCAGGATTGTGATTGAAAATATATTAAACACAATATCCATATATATGAGATACATGTACTTTATACTTAAAATTTTTGTTGTCTAAAATATGACTTGCTTTTGGACAAAAAGTTTCAAATATCCAAATAACATCTGATAAAAGGAAAAAAATTGGAGGTAGGTAGCTCTCTAACTTCAAACCATGTTTTGAATCATCAAAATATAATAGTATAGTATTGGAACAAAAAAGTAACAAGAATTTTCCTTCCACCCTAAATTGAAGCATATATGGACATTTAATTTGAAACAGAGAAGCATATCATTAAATATAAAACCTAAGTTTTTCAGTGATAATGCTTGGATAGCCACATGCAAAACAAAACAGCATCAGAAACAATGGACATAGCTGGGACATTTTGTCCAAAAGCAAGTCATATTTTTATTTTTATTTTATTTTATTTTATTTTATTTTTTTGCAAGTCATATTTTTAGACAACAAAATTTTTAAGTATCTTTTGTGGTCAATGTCTATAAATGTATTGTCTGTTTTCTTTTAAGTGTTTTATGGTTTCAGACAATCAAGATATATATATTATATCAAGACATATATTGTATATGATATTTTTTTTTTGTTTGGTTTTTGGCCACACCTGTTTGATGCTCAGGGGTTACTCCTGGCTAAGCGCTCAGAAATTGCCCCTGGCTTGGGGGGACCATATGGGACACTGAGGAATTGAACCGCGGTCCTTCCTTGGCTAGTGCTTGCAAGGCAGATGCCTTACCTCTAGCTCCACCTCACCGGCCCCAAGAAGAGCGCCCAAACAGGGACATGAACCCTGGACCGTATATGATATTAAATAATACTCTCATAGACATTGCCTCAAGATGTACTTTGAAATGAGCAAAGGAAACAAAAGCAAAACTAAATAAATGGGAGTGAATTAAACTAAAAGAATTTTGTATAGCAGAAGAAACAACCTTCAAATGACAAAAATTTGTATTGATTGGGAGAAGATATTTGTATAACATACCAGACAGATTAGTTTTCAAAATCAAATAAAAACATACATTGCACCAACAAAAATTATGCAAACTGATTAAAAATATGCAAAAGATGTAAGACACGCTTCTCCAAAAATGATATACATTAGACCAATAAAGCATTCCACTTATTATAGGGAAATATAAATAAAAAGTGACTGAAATATTACCTCACCCTTATCAGAATGGCCTAATAAAAATAATGAGAAATTACATCTGTTGGTGTAATGGCAGAGAAATAGAACTGTTCAGTCCTCTGAAAAATAGTATAAAGTTTTCTTTTTAAAAAATAAATTTATTTATTTAAAGAGAATGTATCACATAGTTGACATAAATGATCATAATACACTGTTTCAGGATGGTGAAGTTAATCAAAAAAGAAAGATATTAGAATATCTAAAAAAAAAAGAAAAAAGAAATGGAAAAAAGGGAAGAATTCATTAGCAGTTCTATTCTTAAAATTTGTTGTATCACTAATAAAGTCGTTAATACAATAGCAGAAGGTTTAGAACGCTCTTTTATTTTTTTAAAGGTATAAGATACACTAAAAATAAAACGATGTGTGTTTGTGGCAGTTATTGTTGTTTGCATAGGCACAGCAAAATATGGAAGAAATTGGAAGGAAAAACCTTTGGCCTAAAAACAGAAAATCTTACCCCAGAAGTATTTTGGCATAAGACCAACTCAGGCTCCAGACATACTATGTGGTCCAAATCCCTTACTCATTCTCTGTGGTCCCAGAAACAGCTCTTCACCATCACGATTGTTGTCAGGTTTCTGTAGTTATAGATCCTGGTTTCTGTACATATTCTATGTCGAAATCTGGGTGGAGTGGAGTGTCTTCTGGTTCCGTCTCACCAGTAGGTAGCATTGGAGAGAATTCTGCCCTGAAAGTAGACTATTGCTGTTGCTAGTTTGTCAGGGTGTCATTAGGACCATCTTTGGAGTAAGTCAGTACCATGGCATGGTGGGGTCTTCCTTGGTAGAATTTTTATTCCTGGTGATGGTGTAGGAGACCCTGTCAGTGGTCCTCAAACTATGGCCCGCGGGCCACATATTGTATTTGTATCTGTTTTGTTTCTTCATTGCAAAATAAGATCTATGCAGTGTGCATAAGAATTCGTTCCTAAGTTTTGTTTTTACTAGAGTCAGACCCTCCAATGGTCTGAGGGACAGTGAACTGGCTCCCTGTTTCAAAAGTTTGAGGACCCCTGTGTGTAGATGGTACCCATGGTTCAGGGGTGAATGGTCAATGTCCTATAAACAGAAGTCTAAGCCAAGCCATTATGCCAGGTGTTCAGGATGGAAAATCTCACTGCAGTATAAAATGTTGTGTTCTTATCTCTATTAGATAAGAATTTGTTTGTATATGTAAACTTTCCCCATTTAATGTGCCTATGCCACAAGGTAATACTAGTGCATGTGGGGGCCGAGGTATCAGGACCAACAATCCCCATAACTTTTTTCTTACATGACCTCTAAACAAATTCAATTCTACTAGAATTTCATACTAAACAGATCCTGAGGATGGGGAAATCGCCCCTGTATAAAAAGATATTCAATAATGGTTATGCCTTTTAAAGGAATGTATCTAAAGAGATATTCAAAGGAGAGATGTATGTCCTCTTTAAATCTTTTGGAATAGGCAGGGAAGGAGTAAGATTCAGAACGAAGCTTCAGTCTGTGATTTGGTTGTGTGGAGTCTAGGGAAGATAGCTCCCAGCAGTCACATATCAAAAAGTAGCCTCAAATAGGGGACTTCTCAGCCCCCAATTCTGGTAGCTAATAGTTCACAGTGAAGGGAGGTGAAGGGAGAGGGGCTGCCGAGAGCAAATCAATAGCGGCTGAATGTTGGTTTCTCTTTATGTTGAGAATCTATCTTTTCATTTTGGGAGCTGGTTGGCGTCTGGCTGGGGTGGGGAGAATGTTCTGCTTCATGTGAAGTTAAAGACTGAAAGTGAAAAAGGTTAAATGTGGAGAAATAACATGGAGGGCTAGAAAATGGTTTGTGAGGTGGTGAGAAAAGGGGGGCAGAAAGGGTTATCTATGATTGGGGGGAGAACACTATACAACATAGACATATCTATTGTAGATGGACATTAAAGTGATGTTGGTATGGCTAACATCTGCACTCATATGCGTACTACGACAGCCACAGAAGATTGATACATGGATTTGGAAAGTTGACCCAGGTGATATGGGGCAGAACAATTAACAGGAAAAAAGAAAAGAAGAAGAAGAAAAAATAAAAAGTAAAGCTGACAAGTCTGATGTAAAGGTTTTATGTTTTTCTTTCCTTAGGCCAATCATGGTTGGTGAGGGTGAACTCTTCTGGAGAAAGGCTTCATATATTAAGTTCTGTATAAATTATTCCTAAAAACAATCAGTTTTCAAGTCTAAAAAGTGAAGTGATATGGTAATGTGCACTGTATGGGAAGACCATGCCATGAAATTGATATTATATCTGTTACAGATGAGCATTAAACAGTCCTTGGTATGGTGACTATATACACTCATGCTTATATATCAACAGACTCTGAAGATTGATCCATAGGTTACCATTGAAAAGCTGACTCAGGTGAAATGGGACCAGTCTGCCTAAGCTGGGCTGAAGTGTGTGTGTGTGTGTGTGTGTGTGTGTGGGCTGCCTATGGTCCTGTGGGAAGGCTTAATTCTGGGGGTCTGTCACCTAGCCCCCCCCATAGAGGCTTCCCCAAACTCAATTGAGAGAAGATTTGGTGCTGGCACTGAGGTTGGGGGCCAGTATGACGTTTTCTTAAAAACCTTGAATGTAGGGGCTGGACTGATAACACAGCAGGTAGGATGTTTGCCTTGCACATGGTTGACCCAGGTTAGATTCTTGGCATCTCCCCGAGCATGCCAGGGGTGATTCCTGAGTGCAGAACCAGGAGTAACCCCTGAACTCAGCTGAGTGTGGACCCCAAACCAAAGCCAAGCCAAAACAAACCAAGAAAAAAAAAACTTAAATGGAAATAACATACCTTCTAGGTATTTCTGAAGAACAAGAAAACACTAAAGGATCACAAGTATGTACATCCCTTTGCTCATAACACCATTGTTCACATTTTCTAAAAATAACTACATGTCTATTCATAGATGCCTTTGGAAAGAAGTTGTGATATATGTATACATAATGAAATACTCATATGAAAAAAAGATGTTATTTTGCTTTGGTTAGGGCATGGATAAAATAACTGAAGCAACTAAGCCTACAAATCATGACAAATTAACAGATTTTGAAAAAATATATTGTTTACTATTGAAATGCAAATTATAACTGGTCACTAGAGAAGAAATAAAAGTGGTAGGAGAACGGGGAGAGAGAGATTCATAATAGAAATAGTACTGGAGTTTTGGTGGTTTCACACATAAATGTGTGAAATAGCATTTTTAAAATTTATATTCTATTTTGAACCAGTGGTTTAAAAAAGGTGACATGAAAAGATGTAATTCTTTGACACTTATAATAAAACATTTATCATCTTCTTATATATATATATATAAATTACTTTAACTTCCATGTACCACATAGTTGACATAGTAGATCATAATATATTTGTTTCTAGGTAAGTGGGAGTGAAATTATTAAAAAAAGAAAAGAAAAATAAAGAAGAAAGATAAAAAGTGTATAGCAACAAGAAAATTAGTGAAAATTATTATTACTATTATTTTGATTTTTGGGCCACACCCAGTGATGCTCAGGGGTTACTCCTGGCTATGTGGTCAGAAATCACTCCTGGCTTGGGGGACTTACCATATGGGATTCGAGGAATTGAACCCAGATCCATTCTGGGTCAGCCACATGCAAGACAAACACCCTAACGCTGTGCTATTGAGCTAGCTCCTGTGAAAATTATTGCATCTTGCAATGAGGTCATTAAATCATTGTCAGAAGGTTTAGTAAACTCTTGTTGCTAGTTGATTATTCTGTCACTTCTTTTATTTCTGAATATTAGATGGCTTTAGATGGCTTCTAAATTGGTGTGTTCCTCTGGGAATGACAGTATTTAAAAATTGAGTTGTGGGGCCAGAGCAATGGCACAGCAGTAGGTTGTTTGCCTTTCACAGGGCTGACCCAGGACGGACTGCAGTTTGATTCCCCTGGCATCCCGTATGGTCCCCCGAGCCAGGAGACATTTCTGAGCACATAGCCAGGAGTAACCACTGAGGGTCACTAGGTGTGGCCCAAAATAAAAAAAAATTGAGTTGTGTGGCAGCAATGTGACCACATGGTCCAGGAATTCCAAGCAAGGAATACTAATGCTGATACTGTGACCTGTGGAACATGCTTTCCGCTTCCAGGGCTTCCAGAAGTATGAGAAGGCGGGGCAGGGGGGAGGTGCCCACACCCACTCCAGAAATAGTCCTGGTGATGTCAGCCCAGATACCGGGCATGCCAGGAGTTTTGGCCGGATTGGCATCTCTGCAGAGAGCCGGAGGAGTGGTGAAGCTGGGCCACTGTTGAAAAGGCAGTTGTGGGTAGTGGGTACACTTGGCCTGGTTTCAGCAGAGCAGGGACCTGGCTCGCTTTCTCTTCCTGAGATTACCATTTCAGCGTAGCAACTGGTGTATTAATAATTTTTTTTGTGGACACACTCAGCAGTGCTCAGAGGTTACTCCTGGCTCTGTAACTCAGTGTACTCAGAAATCATTCCTGGCAGGTAGGGGCCATATGTGATGTGAGGTATCAAACATAGGTCCATCCTGGGTAGGCTGTGTGCAAGGCAAACACCCTACCTCTGTGCTATTGCTCTGGCCCCTGTCCTAATGATTTTTCATGGCTTGGTGTACATCTCTTTCGAGAATAAAATTAATCTGTGGAGCTGGATCAATGCAGGCATGGCAATCTATCATCTTTTATTTTCTTCAAAAATCTGAAGTTTCCTTTAGTTCTATCTCCAATCTCCCTTTGTATTAATATATTTAGGTTGATGACTTATAGACTGTGCCAGGGTTTGCTCCTGGCTTTGTGCTCAGGGATTACTACTGGCCTTGCTTAGGGGACCATATGTGGTGCAGAGGCGTAAATAGAGGTTTACTACATGCAGGGAAAGTATCTTAATCCCTGCAATCTCTTTGGCTTCCATTGATATGTATAATAAGAATATTTTATACTTAAGGTAATAAAGAGCTTTTAAAATGAGGAGTTTTTATTTTAATCTGTAGGTAATATGATTAAACTAGCCTAAATGAATTAAAATGAAGGCTATTTCTGGGTTTTAAAATGATAATCTTGGTGCTAGAGCAGTAGCACAGTAGATAGGGCACTTACCTTGTATGTGCTGACCAAGCATCCCATGTTGAGTCCAGAACTATTTTTAATTTGCCTGTTGATTGAATCGCATATGATCAACATTAAACTTAGTCCTATTTGAGTGCCAAGTAGTTAGGATGAATGTTTCCTTAGTTATGGCTGGTTATTCTCATGTATGATTTGTTCAGTATTCAGTTGAATAGTTAAAGCGGGCCCTTTGAAGATCTGAGTTCTCTGCATAGCTTTCTTTCCCATTTCATTTTCTTTGCACTCTCCCTGGACTATAAACTTTGTCCTTTAGTTCAGGTTTTCAAGTTCTTACTCTTTTTTTTTTTTTTTTTTTTTTTTGGTTTTTTGGGTCACACCGGTTTGATGCTCAGGGGTTTCTCCTGGCTAAGCGCTCAGAAATTGTCCTTGGCTTGGGGGGACCATATGGGATGCCCGGGGATCGAACTGCGGTTGCGATCTTTCCTTGGCTAGCATTTGCAAGGCAGACACCTTACCTCTAGTGCCACCTCGCCGGCCCCTCAAGTTCTTACATTTACATTTCTGTCTTGGCCCAGAGAAGTCACTTAAGGCATTGCTGGATTACCCAAGTCTAGTCTTCAAAATAATTTTTTTCATATATTTTTTCTATTTATTTTATGTGGGAAGGAATTTGATTTATTACTCAGCTTTGACCGGAACCAAAATTTAACCTTTAATAAGACTTCAAAGAAAATTTGAAGGCACCAAAAGGGAAATAAAATAGTGAGTGATTTACAATGTCTTCCATATGTAGCTACATTTTGAGTCTACCGATATCCTTATAGTTCCCACACATGAGTCAACACAGCAGTAACTATGTTTTTCTTTAATATATAAAACATTTTTTCTTGCAGTTTTTGAAATGTCTCAGACTTTTAAAGGCAGGCCATTACTTTAAATTAAAAAAAATGTGTTTCAAACCTAGTTGGAAGATGTGGGCTGTAATTCTGTGGTAGAGTGTTTGCATTTAATAAGAAAGGCCCTGGGTTCAGTTCCTGACAACACACACACACATAAAATTGAACAAACAAACAAGCAAAAACCAACCACCCAGACCATGCAAGTTAAAATCTAATTCAGATAACTTCCCTGCTAAATGAAAGATCACTCCACTCCTTTCTCTTAATAGCTTTCAAATTCAAAATGACTATTTCCTAATTAAAAACAAATAAAGCCTCTAAGTGCCCAATCTCAGCTGGGAATCCCATTATACCAGCATATGTTATTCTATATTGAATAAACTAATATGTGTTTGTGTATGTTACACATGTAAGCGACGTAAGAACATGAACAGAAGGTGGTCGCAGGTAGACACTAGATTTCTTAATTGAAGCATAAATATAATGTTAATTATAAAAGTCATGTGAGATTCCATCCTTAATGCCTGCTCCTTTTCATTTTGGTTATGAAAATCCTCCTGATGTTTTGCTTATATAGTGTTTTCATTAGTTATTAAATTTGTAGCCCAAATAATCAATTTTAGAAAGTAGAGTTGCAATTTCAAGTGCAGCAAAGGAACTTGCTATTAAAAGCACTATGTTGTAATGCCCATGGTGTCAATTTGCTTCCAGGAAAGGAACCAGGATGCTTGAGACCCAGTCAATACTTCATGAGGTAGACCCTTATTGCTCACTGCCATGTTGCTTAGAACTCTAGAAATGAAAATTATGATTGTTCTAAGAATGCTCCATACACAATCTAACCCCAGAAGCTTTTTTTGTTTGTTTGTTTTTGGGCCACACCCAGTAACGCTCAGGGGTTACTCCTGGCTATGTGCTCAGAAGTTGCTCCTGGCTTGGGGGACCATATGGGACACCGGGGGATCGAACCGCGGTCCGTCCAAGGCTAGCACAGGCAAGGCAGGCACCTTACCTTTAGCGCCACCGCCTGGCCCCAACCCCAGAAGCTTTTATTTTAGCAAAGTTTACCCTCACCAATGATGATTTGCTTAGAAACTAGAACATGTTTCCTCCTGACTTGCAAACCTCATATTTTTATTTATTTTTTATTTATTTTTAATTTTTTTATTTAAATAGCTTTATTACATACATGATTGTGTTTGGGTTTCGGTCATGTAAAGAACACCACCCATCACCAGTGCAACATTCCCATCACCAATGTCCCAAATCTCCCTCCTCCCCACCCGACCCCCGCCTGTACTCTAGACAGGCTTTCTATTTCCCTTATATATTCTCATTGTTAGGATAGTTCGCAATGTAGTTATTTCTCTAACTAAACTCATCCCTGTTTGTGGTGAGCTTCATGAGGTGAGCTGTAACTTCCAGCCCTTCTCTCTTTTGTGTCTGAAAATTATTATTGCAAGAATGTTTTTTATTTTTCTTAAAACCCATAGATGAGTGAGACCATTCTGCGTCTTTCTTTCTCGCTCTGACTTATTTCACTCAGCATAAGAGATTCCATGTACATCCATGTATAGGCAAATTTCATGACTTCATCTCTCCTGACAGCTGCATAATATTCCATTGTGTATATGTACCACAGTTTCTTTAGCCATTCATCTGTTGAAGGGTATCTTGGCTGTTTCCAGAGTCTTGCTATGGTATATAGTGCTGCAATGAATATAGGTGTAAGGAAGGGATTTTTGTATTGTTTTTTTGTGTTCCTAGGGTATATTCCTAAGTGTGGTATAACTGGATTATATGGGAGCTCGATTTCCAGTTTTTGGAGGAATCTTCATATTGCTTTTCATAAAGGTTGAACTAGACGGCATTCCCACCAGCAGAGGATAAGAGTTCCTTTCTCTCCACATCCCCGCCAACACTGGCAAGCCTCATATTTTTAAGCACTCTGGCCCATCCCGCAAGCATCAGTTCTTCAACTACAACCTACGAATCGACCTCCAATATCTGTCTATGTGTGTGTGTGTGTGTGTGTGTGTGTGTGTGTGTGTGTGTGTGTGGTGGACACCTCTATGTCTGTCTAATCCGTATTATACATAGTGACTGTCTATGCTGTATATAGTCCTTGTTATATTTAATCCCTCTTTCCCCCTCCCCTATTTACCACCTTACAAATCCTCTTCTTACAAATCCTCACTCTCCCAACTCTGATCTGTTATCTCTCTCTATTTAACCCTCTTTACCTTCAGCTCTTAATCCCTAAGGAACTGGGACCTTCCCCCTGCCACAGCAAGCTGACAACTGGCTTCCAAAGTGAAAGGACATCTTCCCAGCCTACTTGTCTCAGCCCAGGAAGAAGCTGCTTTCACTGTTTCTACTGATTCATTTTATGTGACCCCTTTTCTCCCACCTCCCCTCACCCCTCACTGTGGACAGTTGCTTGCTATCAGATTCAGCTCCAGAGAGACCCTCAGCTCCAGGACAATTAGTATGCCCAGAGCCTGTGACTACAGGTTTATATCTTATGTCAGGCTGCTTCATGGGAAGAGAGACATCCTATTTTTTTAGGCTAAGGGTATTTCCTTTCTAATTTCCCCAAAGTTTGCTGCACCTATGCAACAACAACAATAACAACAAAACAAAACAAAACAGAAAACAACAAACAACAACCCCCCACTACTATACCCCCCTTTCTTCAATTTTCGTATCTTCTAGATAGGGGCTCCCGCCTTTTTCATAGAACCTTGGGATATTAATTACTTTGTTTAACCTTATATTTCTGCATTTTCCTTCAAAATTGAGGGGGGGAAAAAAGGTTGGGAACCAGGGGCCAAGTGGTCTCAGGTGCATTGGTGGAGATTAAAAAAAAGGTGCAGAAGTAAATACCCAAGCCAAAGTCAACAACAAAAGAATCAAAAGAGCCAAACTATTGCAATTTAAACTTAAAATGGGCCTGCTACACTGGCAGTCCAGGGGGCTAAGGGTGGAGGTATGGATTCACACTGGGAACTTTGGTGGGTTGAGGTCAACACTGGTGGGGGGAATGACCCTAATTCACTATCCCTGTGTGCCTGAAATCCAACTATGAAGATCTTGTAATTCACAATGGTTTCAATAAAAATAAAAAAGCATTATGTTGGTATATTTTATAAAATGAAAATTACTTTGTAGTGTCTATGTGGCAAGTAGCTTTTTGGTACTTTTGGAATATCATGCAATGTTTTATATATCATAGTTTTCTATATTCAGAAAAATCTCATGTTATAAAGTTGTACCTATTTTAATCTTTGTATTTATCTTAGTATCTTATTCAGTCAAATATTTCCTAGCTAAATTATTTGAAGATCAAAAATAATACTTTGGTAGGAGAAGATCACAATGAATTTAATAATTCTTGTAGCATTTCAGCACATTTCATAAGCCGATTTTATGTAAAGAGTAGGATTTTTAAAGGAAAACAAAGTTTTAAAAGTTGTGTATTAAAGGTAAACATTTTTTATTACTAAACTTAAAATCATTGTAAAAAGATTGGACAAAATATTTCAAAAGAATAAATTCTCACATCTTTATAGATGGTAATATTAAGATTGAAAGGAAATTTGTTGTGCTTTTTTTTCTAGATAGAAAAAAAATGCCACTTCCCCCCTCCAGAAATAGGTCAGTTCAAAAGTAAATAGAATAAATTCTCCAAATTCTCCAAACTAGTATCACTGTTAAATGATAAGAAATTATGATAGCCTTCATGGAACAAAATGCTTACCAAAAGTTATATTCTTTATTTTAAAAATATTGGGACATTGAAAAGTCATCCTCATAAAAATATTATTGAAGCATTAAAAATTAGAGTCTGACTCCACTAAAGTAATATAAAATAAAATAAAGTAACCCTGTGGAAAAAATATTAAGTTACTCATAAAACATGAAGAAATCTGGGTCAGGGAGATGGCTCAAGAGCTCAAACACATAATTTGCATGAGAGAGGCCTGTTTTCGTATTCACCTAATACCACTAGGAGTGTCCCATTACTAGTTGTGGCCAAATCTCAAATAAATAAGTAACAGAATTTGACAGAATCTATTTTCGTCTCTTATACCTTAGATGCACTCCTTCTCTGTGTCTTGCTAGTTTTTGTGCAGGTCTCTACCAGAGCCATGCTTATTAAAGAATTTGTGAACATTTACATTTACATGTGAATCTCATGGGTCACTACATAGATTTATATTTATCTCTTATTCTGGATACTTAGAATGGAGCTGTGTCATGTAGGGCATAGCAACAGTTTTTCAAAGGAAAGACAAATACGTTCATACATATATTAATTCAGCAATGCACATTCAATGTATTGCATAGTCAAAAATAAGGCATTATTTTAGACAATAGGGATACTGCTGTGATCCAGAAGAATGTAGCTCTTACAGTTACTTAGTTTTAAAATTTAGAAGAACATAATTTTGATACACAGATTATTCCAATGAATGATGATGGTCTTTATTATAGGAAGCATAGAATTCCACTTTCGACCTACCTTACTAATTGGTTCTAAGGCTTCACAGAGAAAGTGATGCTTTTTGTTTTCTTTTTGGATAACACCCAAAAGTGCTCAGGTTTTCCTCCTGGCTTTGTGGTCAGGGAACCATATGCAGTGTTGGAGATTGAACTGGGTTTAGCATCATGGAAGGCATGCTGTGCTATTTGTACTATATTTACTATTGTTCCCACTCTGAGAAAGTGCTGTTTTAAGTTTTCATCAGTAGTATGACTTGAAACCTGCTAAAAATGGGGAGTATTATGGAGGAGTAAAAGGGAGAGCAGTGAGTTCAGTAAAAAAAAAAAAAGAAATTACTCGCTGCATTTTTATTAATACATTTCATGAGTAACTTATTTTCTTCCAACAGAGTTACTTGACTGACACTTCATATTTCTTTAGTGGAGTCAGACTATAATTTTTAATGTGAAATCATATTTCTATGAGGATGACTTTTCAATCTCCCAATATTTTTAAATAAAGGATATCATTTTTTGATATGCACTTTTGGTTTTGGCAATGAAGTAAATAAAGGCAGTATTCCACAAAGGCTATCACAACTTCTCAGTTCAGAATTATATCAAGATTTTTGTGAAAATTCATCTGTTCTCTGAATTTCAAAGTTCACTTTAATTTCTTCCAATTTTCTAGCTGAAATTATAACTTGTAGAGAAGTACATAAAGTACTTATAAAGTAGAAAAGTACATACATAGAAAGGTCCATTTTTTAGATGGAGAGAGCTGACCTGAACAACTGGAGGTGAGAGGGAAGGATAGTGGCGGGATACTGACAAATCCAGTGGTGGGAGTCATATAGTACATTGCACACTGTTATCAGTAGTGGAAATCATGGTGACAAGTAAATAAAATGAAAATCACCATTTACATTTTTCCCACTTACTGTTCTTAACAGTTTACCATTTCTTTTAGAAACTGTCTGAGAATATAACAGGTGGTAGTTGAGCACTTTCATCAGATATTAGATAAACATCTCATTTTATAATCCTTCTAATCACTGTAAGCTAAAATGTTTTTAAAATCTCTTTTCTATAATCACATATCATATTTTGTATATTCATAAGTTTTCATGTTATTGAAGTTGTACCTATCAATCCTTGTTCATGTCTTAGCATCTTATTTAGTCAGGTATTTCCTAAGATTAGAAGAATTAGAAAGATTAGAAAGAAGATCAGAAAATTATATTTGATAGAAAAGAACTACAATGAGCTCAATAATTTTCTAGCATTGCTCTTTGTTAATTGTCACAAAATTGTAGGTATTATTATCAGCTTCATTTACAAACGGGAAAGGGCATGAAGAGATCAAGTGACTTGTCATAGATGGGACAGGGACTCAGAAGTATAATGCTTTCATGTAATAATTTATCATTTGTCATGTACTGATTTGTCATGTTATATAATTTGTCATGTAATAATTTATGCTTATTAATGTACTAGCTCTTGGTTTTCTGCAGCCTACTATAAAATACAATAGATTAATAAATTAAAAGAACATATTGTAGAAAGTTTTAATAGTATGATGGCATTTAAAATATATATATGCTTTATGTTCCGTTACCTATAAAATATGATCTTTCTTGAGACAAAATCTCTTTATAAATGTAAGTATACAAATATATGTAAAATAGTGGGTCTATTTCACTAAATATTATTTACTGTGAAATTTGCTTTCAGCTTAAATTTAGATATTTTTAGTATATTGACAGCTTAGTAAAATTTTACTTCTTAATAATTTTTGTCAGACTCTTATGTGTGTGCATGTGGTCAGAGTAATTATCTTTTAAATCTTTCCTCTCCCTCTAGATTTCTTTCTATTACTTATATATTTGGTTTTAATCTAGGGAGAGGTTCTTAGAGGACTATATATAGTGTTGGGTATCAAACTCAGGTCAGGCAATTACAAGACTAGCATCTTACCCACTGTACTACCTTATTGGCCCTGTCTTCTGAATTTAAAAGCTAGTTGAAGTGGGGAGGGAGAAGATAGGGGGCATTGGTGTTGGCAATGTTGCACTGTGAAGAGGAGTGTTCTTTTTTATGATCGAAACCCAACTACAAACACATTTGCAATCATGGTGCTTAAATAAAGATATTATTATTAAAAATAAACAAAAGCTATTTGGAACGTAGCTCAATGAAGATCTATTTTTATAAATAAGATTTTGTCTGATTGAAATCTTAGTAATGAGATCTCTCACCGAAAATGAGATTCAGAAAATGCTGAAGTTGACAGCAATTTTACTAGATGTTGCTGGTAAATTGAGCACAATTTTCTTGCAGAAAAATGTTATCATGCTTTTTTAAACTTCCAGGCACTTGTCAAAAATGAATGTCAATTGGAACCGCATTGTTTATTAGGAGACAATCTTCTAGTGTCAACTGACAGTTTTTTTTTTTTAAAACATTGTGCTTCATCATGGATGTATTTGAAATTAGGTTGGATGCTAAATGCTTATATAGGCATAGAGGAAACTTACAGTATAACTAATTGGGGTGATGTGTTTTTCAGGTGAAGCTCTGAAAGTATCAGCCGAGAGATTTGCAGATGACCCCTGTTTTCTCCCCAAGAGAGAAGCTGTGGTGCAAGTTGCCCGAGCCTTGTTGACGGCAGTTACCAGACTCCTAATCCTTGCAGACATGATCGACGTGATGCATCTCTTGCAGCATCTATCCGCTGTAAGTAAAAGATGGCTTAGGATGCCTCCATATGGTTCTCGCTTCTAATTCTGTTCTCTGTCCTAGTGTCTCTGAATCTTGTTCTTTTCTTAACAGTGCTGGTCAAAAGCTTACTAGGTTGGTTTATTAAACCAATCAAAAGAATGAAGAGAGAAGTTAGGCTTAAAACCAGTGGATCTGATGCATTATAGAGATAGGACACATACTGTAAATGCATGAAAAGTTAAATTTAAAAGACACCTTTTATTTATTTTATTTATTTTTTTACACACATTTATACTTCCATAGGCCTATGTAGGTCCTTTTAAATTTTCCTTTTTTTTTTTTTACATATAAATTGTTATTTAAGCACCATGATTACAAGTATGTTTGTAGTTGGGTTTCAGTTATAAACAAAATACCCTCCTTCACCAGTGCAACATTCCTACCACCAATGTCCCCCACCCTTGCCTGTATTCACAACAGGCATTCTACTTCTCTCATTCTTTAACGTCGTCATGCTAGTTGTTAGTGTTAGTTGTTTGTGGTGAGCTTCAAATTGTGAGCCTGTCCTTCTAGCCCTTAACTCTATTGTTTCTGGGCCTTATTACAGTGATGTCTTTCATTTTCTTAAAGCCCATAGAGGAGTGAGACTATTCTGTGTCTATCTCTCTCCCTCTGACTTATTTCACTCAGCATAATAGATTTCATGTACATCCATGTATAGGAAAATTTCATGATTTCATCTCTGACGGCTGCAAAATATTCCATTGTGTATATGTACCACAGTTTCTTTAGCCATTTATTTGTTGAAGGGCATCTGGGTTGTTTCCAGAGTCTGGCGATTGTAAATAGCACTGCAATGAATATAGGTGTGAGGAAGGGATTTTTGAATTGTATTTTTGTGTTCCTAGGGTCTATCCCTAGGAGTGGAATAGCTGGAGCATATGGGAGTTCAGTTTCCAGTTTTTTGAGGAATCTCTATATTGTTTTCCATAAAGGCTGGACTAGACGGCATTCCCACCAACAGTGGATAAGAGTTCCCTTTTCTCCACATCCCCGCCAGCACTGATTGTTCTTGTTCTTTGAGTTGTATGCCAGTCTCTATGGTGTGAGATGGTATCTCATTGTAGTTTTGATTTGCATCTCCCTGATGATTAGTGATGTGGAGCATTTTTTCATGTAAAAGACAGCTTTTAAAATATAAAACTATTTAAAATTTAAATATGTTTAAAATATAATTTTATTTTATTTATTTTACATTTATTTAAAATTTAATATTATATTGATGATTTCCAGAAGGAATTAAGAAAGGGATTAGTAGGTATATAAAGAAAAAAAGAATAATTGAATTATTGACCAAAGAATTGGACTTCAAGTGGTGGTATACACTTTTAATGTGTATATGCCAACATTGACTTCAAATGACATATTCCTGAATAAAATAATTTGAGGAAGAAAACTTTAACTCAACATCAGAACTTTATCTTTCTTTAAAATGAATAATGTATGTCTATGGCTCCCTTTGCCTTCAGATAAATAGCACTCACTTACTGGTAGTTTTGGTATTTCATTATGAAAAAGTAAGAACGGCTTTAATATGAATTAAGAATATATTTAAGCTAGGAGACTACAAAGGCAATAAGATATTCTGCTTGTTTAATTTTGCTAGGAAAATTCTTCTAGCAAGTTTCAGTAGAACAAAATTCTATTTTTTCTTTTATAATTTTTATTGAGACCAATGTGAATTACAAGTCTTTCACAGTTGTATTTCAGGCACATACTGTCAGTGAATTAGGGCCATTTCCACCACCAGTGTTGACCTCTCTTCACCCCTGTTGCCAGCATGCATCCTATACCTCCACCCTACCCCCCTGGAGTGATAGTGTAACAGGTCCCTTTTTGTTGTAGTTGGGTGTCTTGATTCTATTGTCATTGACTTTGGTTTAGTTATTTAGGTCTGTCCATTTTATTTTTTTTTTACAAAATTCTTTTTCTAGAGGGACTACTGCTGTGGTGCTGAGACCCCTAGGTCTCTGTTGGTAATGCTCAGCTGGACAGTTCAGTTCTTAGGGTGGTGGAGATGTAGCAGTACTCAGCTGGGCAGTACTTGGCGTTCACCAGGGCGCTATCTGTTCTGTTGTGTCAGGGCAGGAGGTGATGGGGACTAAACTCAGAGCTTCATGTATGTTAAGCAAATGCTTGACCACTTGAGCTAGCCCCTGGAACAGAATTTTATTGAAGTCCATTTACTTTTCTGTTTTGTCTCCTTGCATCTTTAAAAAGGTGTCTGATAGGAAAGGTGATATAAAACTTTTTAGAGTCTGTTCTCTGCCATGCTTTAAATTGGATCCTTACTTTTCTGCTTCTCTTTGTATTTCTCTATATTTAAAAAGGTTCTAACATTGTACTTAATAAGCAAATGATGGCCTTCTATGAATGACCTTCTTGTTAAACTTATTTTCCCTAAGCCATTATGTCATATCTTACTCAAGAATGCTTATTTTAATGCCGAGATGGTTCATTTGAAATTTCACATTAATTTTCTTTTTGATAATTTTGTTACTGCAAAAAATAATCAGAGCTTTCTATTGTTAAAAATGTTTTTGTATGGGGGCTGGAGAGAGAGCATGGAGGTAAGGCGTTTACCTTTCATGCAGAAGAATGGAGGTTCGAATCCCAGCATCCCATATGGTCTCTCAAACCTGTCAGGAGAGATTTCTGAGCATAGAGCTAGGAGTAACCTCTGAGCGCTGCTGGGTTTGACCCAAAAACCAAAAAAAAAAAAATGTTTTTGTGGTGCCGTAACTACAGCACAGGGATAGAATGTTTGCCTTGCACGTGGCCAACCCCACATGGACCCCAGTTTGAATCCAGGTATCCCATATGGTCCCCCGATCCTGCCAGGAGCAACCCCTGAGCTCTGCTGAATGTGGTCAAAAACAAAAACAAAAAAACAAAAAAAAAGTTTTATAAAGGGGATTAATTCTCATCACCAGAAACTGTGTGCTATTGAATTTGTAGATGAGGCAATTCAGCAGTATTTGATTATTTTCTGTTTATTGGTTTATTGAATATCTCAGATAAGTTCCTGAATATTTCTGTGGTTCTTTTTTATTTACTATGTGAATACAGACATTGTACTGAAGAAATTTCATGACTTCATCTTTCCTTATAGCTGCATAGTGTTTAATTGTGTAGATTTACCAGAGTATCTTTAGCCACTCACCTGGGCTATTTCTAGTTTCTGGCTAAAGTAAAAAGTGCTGCAATGAATATAGGTGTGCAGAAGGCATTTTTGTATTGTGTTTTTGTGTTCCTAGGGTATATCTCTAGATCATATGAAGGCTTAATTTCCAGTTTTTTGAAAAATATCCATCTATTTTCCATAAAGACTGGACTAGACAGCATTCTCACCGGCAGTAAATGAGAGTTCCTTGCGCCCACATCCACACCAGTACTGGTTGCTGTTTTGATTGAATTTCCCTAATGATTAGTGATATGGAGCACTTTTTCATGAGTCTTTGGATATTTGTATTTCTTCTTTGAGAAAGTGTCTCTTCTCCCCCCCCCCCTTTTTTTTTTTTTGGGTCATACTTGGCAGCGTTCAGGGGTTACTCCTGGCTCCACTCTCAGAAATTGCTCCTGCCAGGCTTGGGGGACCATATGGGATGCAGGGATTTGAACCAATGACCTTCTGCATGAAAGGCAAACGCCTTACCTCCATGCTATCTCTCTGGCCCCATTTTCCCCATTTTTTGATGAGGTTAGATGTTTTTTTCTTTTCTTGTTGAATTCTGCCAGTACCTTGTATATCTTAGATATTAACCCCTTATCTAGGGGCTCGGAGAGATAGCACAGCGGCGTTTGCCTTGCAAGCAGCCAATCCAGGACCAAAGGTGGTTGGTTCGAATCCCGGTGTCCCATATGGTCTCCCGTGCCTGCCAGGAGCTATTTCTGAGCAGACAGCCAGGAGTAACCCCTGAGCACCGCCGGGTGTGACGACCCAAAAACCCCTTATCTGGTGGGTATTGGGTCAATACGTTCTCCCATTCTGTGCATAGTCATTGTGTGCTAGTCACTGTTTCCTTTGAGGTGCAGAAACTTCTCTTGGTTGGTGGAGGGAGATTTTGGGTCATCTTAGATGCTTCTCAGGGTTTACTTCTGGCTCTGTCCAGTGATCACTCTTGGTAATTAGTGCTCATGGAACCCAAGTGGTACCTGGAATTTTTACTGGGTTGGCTTTATGTAAAGCTACCCTACATTGGACTATTTTTTTAATTTAAAATTTTCCTCTTTATTTAAGCACCATATTTACATACATAATTGTAGTTGGATTTCAGTCATAAAAAGAACACTCTCCTTCACCAGAATAACCTTCCCACCACCAATCCCTCCCATCTCCCTCCTTCCCCACTCACTGTCTGTAAGAGAGAAAGGCATTCTACTTCTCGCACTCATTAACATTGTCTTGATTGTTAGCGTGGACATCTAACTAAACTCACTATTCTAGGTGGGGAGCTTCCCATCGAGAGCCAGTCCTTCCAGCCCTCATCTTAGTTGTCTCTGGGCATTATTACAAGAATGTCTTTTGTTTTTCTTAAAACCCATGGAGGAGTGAAACTGTTCTGTGTCTATCTCTTTCCCTTTAACTTATTTCACTCAGCATAATAGATTCCATGTCCATCCATGGATAGGAAAATCTCATGATTTCATCTCTCCTGATGGCTGCATAATAGTCCATTGTGTATATGTA
Organism: Suncus etruscus; assembly: GCF_024139225.1. Taxonomy (NCBI): domain Eukaryota; kingdom Metazoa; phylum Chordata; class Mammalia; order Eulipotyphla; family Soricidae; genus Suncus; species Suncus etruscus. Next base: position 2,257,148 of record NC_064864.1, read on the forward strand.
CCACAGTTTCTTTAGTCATTCATCTGTTGAAGGGCATCTGGGTTGTTTCCAGAGTCTGGCTATTGTAAAAAGTGCTGCAATAAATATAAGTGTGAGAAAGGGATTTTTAAACTGTATTTTTGTGTTCCTAGGGTATATCCCTATGGGAGCTCAATATCCAGTTTTTTAGGAATCTCCCATTGTTTCCCATTATGGCTGAACTAGAAGGCATCAGCAGTGAATGAGAGTTCCTTTCTCTCCACATCCCTGCCAGCACTTGTTCTTGTTCTTTGTCATGTGTGCATTGGACTATTTCTAATCCAGATCTCAGTTCAACTTTATTGTATGTTTGTAATTTATATAATCATTTAATTTCTGAGCCATATGTGTATGTTTTAATTCGGTTTCAACTTTCAGCCTCCTTTATTTGGACAATGATTATTTTGTAAATTTATTTGGAAAATAAGTATATGAGTCAATGGTTGATGTTCAGAAAAATGAAATAACTATTATTCTTGGTCATGCTTCACTTTGGATGCCCTGTGGTTGCTACCTTTAAGTAAGGTGAATTGGCTATTTTTTATGCTTAAAACTATTTCTTTTTACTCCAAACATTAATATTTATAGAACATTAATACATTATTCTTTTGAACTATTTCTTTCTTCAGCTTTAGTCTTCAGATTCTTGTCTCATTGTTTTAAACTGACATCTTAAGGACATTAAATTTACACATAGTGATTCAGTGCATTCAGTCAGGCACTTAGTGGAAACTCTTTTGTGCTCATAATGCCATAAGTCTGAGATTCCTTTTCATGTTACAGGGAACAAGCATCCTGCACGTTGTGCAAATGCACGAAATGTTAAATATGGAAAAATGTCAACTGTTAAGCTAGTTCTTTTTTTTTTTGAACAATGGGACTTAATTTTTTTTAATTATAAGAATGAGTTTTGAACAATGGGACTTAATTTTTTTTATTATAAAGATGAGTAGACCGCTGGAGCCATGGTAGTTATTTGATTCTACTGCTCTGACTACAAGAGGAAGTTGAATATCAGCCCTGAGAGTTGGGAATCTACTTGCCAGAGTCCCTGCCTCACTTTTTCTGGCTGCTTCAGTCAGTTTCTTCTTGTCCTCTTTCTTAAGTTGTTCCACAAACTTACACAATCTAAGTGAACACACTTAATGTGCCATTAATATAGAATTTTGGCTTAGAGTTATTTAAAAATATGTCATCACAAAAGGGAGAAAATGAATTTGGCTAGTGAGAATGCTGAGTTTAATTAGCTATTTCCCATGTTGATGTATTCATGCTTCTCTTTCCTGTGGAACAGATTTTCAGTTATTTTAACAGGAGATGAGCAATCGTCATCTTTTATGTTTTATTTTAGTTATTATTTCTGAACATCTATAATATAATGAGTAGAGATTTCTGGGGGAGCATTTATAATACTTGCATTTAATGGTGAATGGCTTAGAGATACTTTATGTTTGTGTCTTATTTATCATATGTTATTTTTCTGGTCCCTCATTAGGCTTATATATATATATATATATGTATAATGCGTAGGAGAGTAAATTCTTCCTGATGTATACGCTTTTTGATTATTAGTAAATGAGCCTCTATCTTCCATAACTTTTTGAATCTCAAAGTCGATGTTGTCTGATACCAATATGAGTTCACAGCAAAATATCTTTAATTTTTGAAGTATGTTCTTTCCCAACTTACCTTCAATGAGAGGTAATTTACTTTGACATCATAATATAATGAATTTACATTAATTAGTGTAAAAATTCTCAAGAGGTTTCTTTCAATGCTCATATAGAGGCTGACTAAAACAACAACAACAAAACAACAACCCCCCCCCAAAAAAAAACCCAAATGAAATCAACATTAAACTTTAAGTATAACCAAAATCTTACCTCAACTGTATTTTCTTGTTTATTTAGTTTTATGACCAGGGCAAAATATTTTTACTTTTTTGTTTGTTTGTTTTGTTTTCGGGTCACACCCGGTGGCACTCAGGGATTACTCCTGACTTGGAGCTCAGAAATCGCTCCTGGCTGGCTCGGGGGACCATATGGGATGTCGGGAATCGAACCACCATTCATCCTTGCTTTGTGCAAGGCTAACGCCCTACCTCTGTGCTCTCTCTCTGGCCCTGCTTTTACTTTTTAACTTAAGTGTATATGTGGGGAGATGAAGCTGTGATGCATTTAATAGAGATATAAATCAAAGAAATACACAGATTTTGTGTGGCCCATCCTGGACAATCATTTGTTTTGTATGTAAAATATTTACTTAGAGCAGCGATCTCCAAACTATGGCCCAAGGGCCATGAATGTTGAAAACATTTAACCCACCTGCTGGGTATTTTTGCTGCAGCTGCCTGTTCTGCTTAGCAGGTGACTCATCCTGGGACCACAGACACATTTGTGGGATGTTATGCAACACTCTCCGACTCCCTCCTCTCTGTCTCTCAACTCCTCTCAGTCTCTGGCAGGGTCCCTCAATTACGGCCCACCAAAAGTGGGACTGTAGTTCCCACTGAAATAATGGTAAATTTATTGATTTAACTTTACTTGTTCTTGATTTTAAATATTGTATTTGTTCCCATTTTATTTTTCAAATTCAAAATAAGATATGTGCATTGTGCACAGAAATATGTTCAGAGTTTTTTAAGCTATAGTTCAGCCCTCCAGTGGTCTCAGGGAGAGTGAACTGCCCCCCCCCCTTCTTTAATAAAGTCTGAGGAACCCTGACTTAAAGGAATGAGTCATTGTAGTTTGAATACTTTGATCTATTTAGTATCAATAAGTGGGTGTATACGTCCTGATAATGGAAGCTCAAACTAAAATCTTCACATTATGCAAACTTTGACCTTTAATGAAAACATCTTGTGGTGATGTATCATTACTGGATTTTCTCCTTTTATTCTTAAGCTATGTACTTATTATTGGAAATGTTGGTTTTCATATTTCTTACTTTGAAACATTACAAATGTCCTTTCCTTAAAGTTTCTATCTAGAGTTTTGTAAAAGTCACTAATGTAAATTTGAAAAATAAATATTTAAAAATCACAGCTAAAGTCTTAGCTTGAAAGACAAAGTGCTGGCAATAAAGACTACTTTGGAATTTAGTTGGTAGAGTGAATATTAATTTTCTAGGCAAATTTCTTAAAGGATTGGAATAGTAAATACAGTGTTATTTTTATTCAAATGTATGAGAAGAGGTGAGAAATGATTATATAACATGATAAAATTATACAGCTCATTAAAGTTATGTTAAAAGAAACATATTATACTTACTAAACTTATTACAAAGGAGCCAATATCAAATTGTGACTGAATTTACATTTTGGGGTAGAATAAGTTCCCACGTAAGACTCAGGAAATTCTTTCTATCCTTTGGATTTGGCAAAACTTGAATCCCTTCATATTTTCTTCATGATCTGAGTCTCTCAGTATCTATAAGCTTTTTCTCTTTCTGTTTCACTACGATTTTAATTTGTTATTTTAAAGTAACTGGCACTGAGCAGGCACTCAGTAAATGAATGTCAGTGTCTTTTCCATTTCTGAGTTTGTTTTAGTTTCCCATGTACTCTATAAGATCTTTTAGGGGATGAAATGATTTTTATATTCACAGTGTCTTGTCTATAATAAGTTCTGAAAGAGTATTTGTGGAATTTAATTTATTGTCCTGTTGTGGAAGTTTAACACTATTACGTTCCATTTATTTTTTTTCTCTTTCTCCCTCAATTGAGAAGATGTTGCTTTCATGAAACTGAAGATTTAATTCAGTAGAAAACCATTACAATATGACTTATTTCATAGCATCTTAAATAGCAAGGGTCGAATCACTTCCCTGGAAACTTAATTATGTTTTATAAAATCTTATTAACCTGTCTCATGGCATTATAGTTACAGAAAAGTTCTGGTAGATATAAAAAGATGAAGTTTCTATCTGTAGAAATCTAACTAAATGGTACACAGTGAGAAAATGGGAAATAATGACAAAAAAGAGCAAATGCAGATGTCATTTGTCTTGCAAATGATATGGGCTGACATTTTCAATCATTAATAATTCAAGTATTATTTTGCTTTGTTTCTGGGCCACATTGGGCAGCGCTCAGGGCTTACTCTTGACTCTGTTTTAGGGATCATTTCTGGGGGGTTGCCAGGACCATATGCGGTGCAGAGATTGAACCTGGGTCAGACATGTTCAAGGCAAATGTACTACCTGCTATACGATTGCTCAGATCCCATAACGTATGCATTTTTTTAAATTTAAAATTTTTAATTTTTTTTTACTATTTTCAGGCCCCTGAATTTTTTTTTATTGAATCTACAAGCACCGACATTTCAAATGCTAACCTTAATTTTAAATGGAAAAGACAGATTTTTCCAAAGAGAATACTTAACTGCATCATATGCTATGCAGCCAATGAATAAAAGAAAGGAAAGTTTCTGTTAAGTATTTTATACTTTTAAAATACATCACTTCCTCAATGGTAGGTTAGGGGGATAAAGGATGAATGATAAGCAGTTGATGTTTTATTATATTTTGATAACTATTTTTAATAACATAATATTTATTTAAGCACCATGATTACAAGCATGTTTGTAGTTGGGTTTTTAGTTTATATATATTTATTATATATATATATATGCAACCTTTCCACTAACCAATGCCCCAAGTCCCTCCTCCTACCTGCTGCCTGTATTCGAGACAGGCATTTTAACACAAGGCAACAATTCACTTTCTCATACGCTTTATCTTTTTTATTTATTATAATAGAACAATCTTCTGTGATTTGCTAAATTTTTTTACCCTATTTGTTTAGCTAGTATCTTACTTAAAATGAATGAAAATATTCTAGATTTTCAGAATCAATTTCTTATCACACGTATATTATAAAGCAGAAATAGATTAATGTTTGTTGAACATGCTTCATATGCTTTTATCATCAAATGCTTCTCAGGATTTAAGATATGAGATACCTTTGTGACTGAAATTTCATGGGTGTTTCGACTGCAAAGATATTTCTGCATAGATGAGCAAAGACTCTTTCTTTAATTAGTTTCCATGTTTGGAGTGTGATAACTGGTTTAATACATCTTCATTATAATTTGAAATTCTACATCCATTGTGCCTTTTTTTTGAAAGATGAAGTATGTTCTTTAGTTGGATTGAAAACTAAACTAGTATTTCTTTTTGTTTTTTTTTTGGCTTTTGGGTCACACCCTGTAGCACTCAGGGGTTTCTCCTGGCTCTATGCTCAGAAATCGCTCCTAGCAGGCTCGGGGGACCATATGGGATGCCGGGATTCGAACTACCGACCTTCTGCATGAAAGGCAAATGCCTTACCTCCATGCTATCTCTCCGGCTCCCAAAAACTAAACTAATATTTCATTCATGCAAAAATGTTGGCTGTATTTAGAGTACTATTATGAATTCTTTATCACCACCCCCCATTATTTTATTAAAAGGCAATGATCTTGTTTTCTTTCTTTTTTGTTTTGTTTTGTTTTGGACCACACCCAGAAGTGCTCTGGTTACTCCTGGCTCTGTGCTCAGAAAAAACTCTTGACAGACTAGAGGACCTTTTAGGATGCAGGAGAATTGAACCCCCATTGGCTGTGTGCAAGACTACTACCTACTCACTATGCCATTGCTCTGGCCCTGATCAATATTTTTTTAATCATTGTATTTTAAGTAGGGGAAACTGAGGCTTAGTATTTCTCTGTAGCAGCGAGTTAGGAATTTGAGAAAAATATGTTACTATCTTAAAGATTATCTTTGTTTACAATTTCAGTTTCAAAAGACATTTGAATCTCTTAAAAATGTCTCCAACAAATCTGACCTCCAGAAAACATACCAGAAACTTGGAAAAGAATTGGAAAATCTGGATTATTTAGCCTTCAAACGTCAACAGGTAAGAGAATTCTCTTTGGCGGAGGAGAGAAATACTTGAGGCTTCCCCTGCATGTCAAAGGTAAGATGGGTTAAGATTTACCTAATATTTAGGTAAGAAGTAAATTGTGCTATGATTCTTATTGTGTTCACATACATTTCTGTAGGATTCATTGTGGCCCTTGCTTATAGATAGGAACTTTAGGGTTTTAGATATGTGGAAAACTCCTGTTGGGTTGTGAAGATCAATAACTCTTTCACTAATGGTGCCTCAGTGGCATCGAGGGAACCTGCATGATAATGTCATAGTCAGAAGGATTTTATACTTCACAGGAGATATTTGAGGAGAAAAATCACATTAAGGTCAAGAAAAATATGTGAGTTTACTTAGAAAGCTAGTGAACAGTCATAAGATTATTAAATATGCACTTATTTTTAGGTTCTAAACCCTGAAAATTAGTAAAGATTATCTAAATATATGATTAAAAATAATATAATTTGCAAGTGAAAGTCTTCTTTGTATATAGACTTCAAGAAATTCAAACACAGTAAGTTTTAATTTTTTTAAGCTAATGTTAAGTTTTAATTTTTAGTGTATATATGTGTATATTATATGTGTGTATATATGTATATATATATATGTTTTTGGGTCACACCTGGTTGTATTTAGGATTTGCTTCTGCCTCTGCACTCAGAATTTACTTCTGGCAGGCTCAGTAGACCATATTGGATGCTGGAGATTGAACCTAGGTCAGCTTTGTGCAAGGCAAACGTCCTTCCTGCTGTGCTATTACTCTGAACCCTTATCTGAATAAAGATGTTGTGGAAAAAAATGGCCATCTAGAAACCAGGAAGTGGACCACTACCAAATGTTTGATATTGGACTTCTCAGCACCAGTACTTTCTCAGCACTGTGGAAAATAAACTCCTATTGTTTATAAGGCATAATATATGTGATACTCTCTCTTATTAGAAGATCTAGAATGACTCCTTTTCTTTAACAGGAAGCTTGGGGTCACTGCTTTACCCTCTTCCCTCTTCTCTCTTCTTGCGTGATAATTTCCAGTGTTCTAGACACACATTTAACAATACTATAAGAAGGCTAATAAGCTATTAAAGAAATGGAAATTTTCAAACATAGTTTAAGAAGCTATAATTGTTTTATATATATCTTTAAAATTTATCTATGTTTTATCTATTTTCTTTTATCTATTCAAGATAAAAGTTGAAATTTAACTCAAACTTGTGGAATACTAATAGCCAAAATGAGAATTTGTGATTTTATGTTCATTTCATTGACTAATGTAATCTTCAATTGTGAATAATATGGCACTGGTAACTTCTGAAACGAATATCCAGGGGACATTATAGAAGATGGATCAAACCTTTTATAATAATAAACTTCCTGTAGCCGATTTTGGGAAGAACTGAATGGGAGGTAGTATTTCCAGACTTCAGTGATTGATCAGTAATTAATAACCAGCAGAAAAGAGGATAAGAATATGCACAAGAACACAGACACCAGTATTTTTAAGTGGGACTACTTACTATTCTGTCTTCTTTATTTATTTAAACATTAAAATACTTTTTCTTATGAAAAAAAAAGAGAGATACATGTTGAAGACAGAACACAGTTTCTCCAGAGTAGAAAAAAACTAAAAAATAGACTTTCATTATGCTACTTTTAGAATTAGTGTTTTTATCTCGTTAATGATAATTAAATTCTCTATATTTCAGAGATAATTGTCATAGAACTTGTTACTCCCCCAAGTCGATGTTCTAATTTCTTCATAGCCACTAGGTGTCAGGATCTTCAAACTTTTACTTTGATCGAATATTTAGTCTCATCAAAAGAACCCGTTAAATCAGGTACATAAAATTCAGGAATGTACTAGATGATGGAATAAAGTGTATGGAGAAATGACAAAGTGACTGCCTTGCATGGCTAGGCACTGAGTCTATTACTTAACTCTTTCCATTTACTGTGGCAAAGGGTATGACTTGCTTGTTGTTGCCTAAATCACAAACTGGTTCTTTGGGATGGGGGCTTTCAAAGTAGGACTTCCAATAATTATTCCCCATGAAATCAATCAATGTAAAAGTTCTGTCTTGAGAAAAAAATCGTGTTCTAAGCTTTGCTTTATCATTGACATTACACCAGCATTTAATCTTACCATTATTCTTTTTTTCAAGGAGTTACATATATACTATAATATATAAATATTTTATATATCAAATATATTTACATATATTTTGATTTTTGGGTCACACCTGGTGATGCTCATGGGTTCCCCTGGCTCTGTGCCCAGAAATCACTCCTGACAGGCTCAGGGGACCATATAGGATGCTGGGAATTGAATCCAGGTCCATCCCAGATTGGCCACATGCAAAGTAAATGCCCTACTGCTGTGCTATCTCTCTGGCTCCAAATTTGTTTTATAGAATGTTCTTGAGCATATGAAATATCTCAATATAAACTTTATCAAAAAAAGACACTATCCATTTAAATTTTACTTATTTATCGTGCTAATGGTCTAGGTATTAGCACATAAGACAGAACATTTATAGCTGCATAGAGCTACTACAGTAAGTTCCCAGATGATAGTGCTTAAAATTCATAGCATGAAGCACAGCTCTGGCCTATGCAATTTTCAGTACAGTTTTGTTTCCAAGAGCAATATTTTATCACTGAGGGCTATTTGAATTGCAGGCAGTAGTCACTGTCTTCTTTTTCTTTCTCATTAGCACATTTTCAGTGATTAAATTCTTACATTAGCTAATTGTGAAACAGGAAAACTATGAATGTTTCAAGGACAGAAGTCCAGGAGAAGGGCTTTTGGAACAGTGAGGTAAATTGTGCGTGTGAACATGAAAAAGAAACATGTGTATATACATTATAATTTATTTTGTTTTATCTCCTAGATAGCTTTTCATTTCTTTCCTTTATTTTGAACAAATGCTTCTACTTTAGGTTTTTTTTTTTTTAGCTATTTTTTAGAACTGGAAATGTAAGAATATCTTCCTTTTCCTACTGCACAAGATTAATGTTGAATGTAGTTTTGCTAAGAAAAGGTGAGAGGAGGCTGTGATAGATGAGGTGATGAGTTGTCTAGGTTGAGTCAGCCTAAAGGAAATAGATAACAATGCAGGACTAACCCAAATTTTTAGTTTTCACTTTCATCTTTTTTTTTTCTTTTTGATTATTTTAGGCCACACCGGTGATGCTTAGGGGTTACTCTTGCACTGCACTTGGAAATCGCTTCTGGCTCAGGGGACCATCTGGAGGATGAAACCTTGTTCATCCTGGGTCAGTCATGTGCAGGGCAAATACCCTAACGCTGCACCATAGCTCTGGCCCCTAGTTTTCACTTTCTCCTGAAATTGGAATCTACCTGCTAGGACTATTTGCTTCTTCTCCTCTTATTGATATTGTATATTAGCATGATATTTAGAATATCATTCTCCAGGATATTCCAACAGGGCTACAGCACAAATATAGGGAGACAGCCAGTAGGATGGAGACACAGAAAAGAAACAAAGTCAGAAAGGAAACACACTTGAAAAAGGTTGAGAAACATGGCTATATAGGAAAGGGGTAAAAATAACAGGTTTCATCTGTTGTGTAGATCCCAGATTTTTGCACTAATTTGGGACATTGTAAATAAAGAGGTTTTATCAGGGTCTTATGTTTGTGATAAAATTAAAATGTGGGATATTGGACTGTAGCAATCTGAATGGAATGATGATATTATACCCAATGTTCTGACTAAGCTTTAAATTAATAAGTTATTTCCACCGGCATACCGATACTTTGTGGTTCCAGGTTGGTGATATTACTCAGCACTGTATTACTTGCTCCTTAGCAATGATGTTCAGGAAAGGAAAAAGCTTTTCAACTTCACTGAGCTCAGTGAACGAGTCCCTTTAGGTCACTCCAATATCCGAAGGGTCCATAAAACCTGGTAGAAATAGAACCGAATTAAATGTCATTCCTTATAAATGAGTTAAAACACAAATAAATTAGATGAAATTTATTTAGTGTCAATGATTTCTGTTAAATTAGTACTTTTTCATTGACAACAAAGTTACTGGTGGATTATTTACACCACATAGAAGATAATTTTAGGCTTACTCTGCCATCAAGGAATCTAAGGATGCGAGATAGCAATCTCTCTATGAAAATAATACTTAATAAAATAAAATGGAATAGGATTTGCCTTATATTAGAGCATGTAGAGATGAGGATGTTGATGAATCTCAATGATATTCTTCAATCATGTAAAGATTAATAGTAAGTACAATATTATGGATTATATCGGGATGTGAAATGATATAACACTGACAGCTGCTTAGTAATAGAATATTTATTATTACATATGTATATATATTGTCTTGGGGTCACACCTAGCACTTCTAAAGGCTTACTTTTGGCTCTGTGCTCAGGAATTATTCTTGGCAGCATGCTGGGGACCATACAGGGTACTGGAGATTGAAGCTGGGTTAGCTGTGTGCAATGCAAATGCCTACTCTCTGTACTATTGCGCCCATTTACAAAAATAAAAATGAAAGTTGTATGTATATTTTACATACATACTTTTTAAAAAAAAAGATACAGTATATATGCATATGGGGCTACTTAGATGTTATCTAAAGAAAAATGTAGTTGGAGATTAGACTGAGTAATCACTGAGGGTAAGGTTCTAAGTAAAATAGTTTTTTTTTTTTGGGGGGGGGCACACCTGGTGGCACTCTGGGGTTATTCTCCTGGCTCTGAGCTCAGAAGTAGCTCTGGCAGGCTCAAGGGACCAATATGGGATGTCTAGAATAGAACCCAGGCCTGTCCCTGGTTGGCCACATGCAAGGCAAACGCCCTACCTCTGTGTTATTGCTTCAGCCCCTCTAGAAAAAATGTTATGGAAGTAATAGATTCACTTCAGTGGCTTTTGTTATATGAAATATGTTAATATTTCAGTTGGGAAAATATCTTTCCTTTTATTGATTTGGAATTAAACCAATTGCCTTGAAAGAGTTCAGATTGAATTATTCCTCTTAACTGTAACCAAGCCAAGCCTGATGCATTAAAATATTCATATCTTGTTAGATGACATTCTGTTTCTTATTGGTTCGATCAAGTAAAATGATTTATGCAATGTATATAACATTTCTGAAGATTCTAAAGCACTCAGACTATTTTAAACTTTGACTTTCATTTTTTGGGCCACACCTGGTGACGATCAGGGGTTACTCCTGGCTCAACATTCAGAAATCGCTCCTGGCAGGCTCCGGGGAACCACAGGGATGCGGGGAATTGAACGTGGGTAGATCCCAGGTCGACTGAATGCAAGACATGCAGCTTTAGTATAGCTTTCTTATTGCTCTGGACCCTAATTTAAACTTTTATGTACAGATTTAAAAGATCTTGCATTATTAGTGTGCTACATTAAAGTTCAAGACAACCAAAACAGGTTTTATTTTATTCCTTAGTATTATTTTGCTTCTCTTTGGACCACACCCTACTATGCTTTGGGCTTATTCTTGTCACTGGGCTCAGAGATCAACCCTGCAGGAGATTGAACCTGGTTGGGCTGCCACAGGCAAGGGAAGCACCTTGCCTACTCTACTATCTCTCTGTCCTCTCAAAATTTCATTTTTATTTAATTGCACACATATATCAAAGGAAAAATTAGATGAAATATATTTCTTAGGTTGATTTGATACAGAAGAGAAAGTTGAATGTATTGTCCAGGTCATTTTGAGTAGAAGAATTAGAATTTCTATTTTCTAAGTTTTAACTCATATACAAATTTTACTACTTTATAAATTGTAAATATTTACAAGGTGATTTATTTTTATTTATTTATTGGTTTTTGGGTCACACCCAGTGGTGCTCAAGGGTTTCTCCTGGCTCTGTGCTCAGAAATCATTCCCGGCAGGGTCAGGGGACCATATGTGATACTAAAAATCAAACTCAGGTCTGTCTTGGGTTGACCATATGCAAGGCAAATGTCCTACCACTGTGCTATCTCTCCAGCCCCAGGTGATTTATTTTTCTATAGTTGTAGTCGAAAGTGAAAAACTTTTTGATTTTTTTTGTTTTGTTTTTGGGCCAAACTTGGCAGTATTAGGCCTTACTCCTGGAGCTGAGTTCAGGGATCACTCCTGGGGGGTTTGGGAGACCATAAGTGGTTCTGGAAGTCAAACTGAGATCAGCCACATAGGCAAGGCAAATGCCCTACCTGCTGTACTATTATTCTAGCCTCCACTTTGATTTTTTTTTTATGCAGGAACTTCACCTTTTTATTTAACATAATCAAAATGACTGTGTCCTATATTTTTATTCTTTTCTCTTTTTTTGGGGGGGGGGCTATACTTAGTGCTACTCAGGCTTATTTCTTGCTCTGTGCTCAGAATCTGCTGTTCATGCTTGGGAGACTATATATACTAGAAGCAAGGCAAGTTCTTTAACCACTGCACTATTTCCCTGACCCGTATAAAGACAAATTTTAATGTTTACAGTTAATCTTAGTCAAAAGGCAGAGAAAAAATTCAACTTTTGATTTCTAAGTTTGCTATTCGACTTCTATCTGTCATCTCTGGAGTTCAGTTTATTGGTGGACTCTAAGTAGAAAGTTGTTGAATCTAAGCACATGCTAGGTGATTTTCATGCACCAGAAAATATTTATTGACATTTTGCAAGGTTATTATACTATAATTTGCCTTGTGGGATACTTTATCATAGGGAACTTTTTAAAATTGAAATAGTTAATTTTGTTTTGAAGTTCCCAGGTAGGAATTTTAGAGGAGGTATAAACTTTAGTGTTTATATCAAGGTAACATGTTATTTGTGAATATGCCACATTGCATACCTAAATCTATTAGACTGTTAATAGAAGTTGGTATTTATGAGAAGTTTAAGAAAAATAGTAAAATTTAACTCTAAAATATTACCATTTCTAGTCTATTTTTTGGCTTCAAAATTATCTGTGAATGTGGAGGATAATTTTTCTTTGCTAACGTTATGACCTCTGGTTGCTTAAGATATGACTGAAAAGGTAATCAAAGAACTCGAAATTAACGCACTTTCAGAATTGTTTTAACCCAACTGTTTTATTTAGAGATGAGAATATGGCGGCTCAAGGAGATTAGATATCTTGTGAAAATCTTCACACTTTCCTAATGGAAGACTTGGAATGAGGTAATAGGAAGTGATATTTCCTTGTGTGTGTGTGTGTGTGTGTGTGTCTTTTAGTGTAAATCAGCCAATTGTACATCACTCATTTGTTATCTCTGGTTTGTAATATGAACCCAAGAGAGGGCATACAGATATAAAGTGCCTTGCTCTTCTTTTGAAAATCAGTGTGAAAATCAGTGGAAACTGAAGTGGTTATAGAAATCCTTTCTAACATCAATACAAAGTCAGAATAATCAGATTTTCTTGAGGGGCCTGTGAGATTGTGAGAGTACATAAAATGGAAGAGCTTCTCAGTTGTAGCTGTTGACTTGCTCTCAATTGGTATAATTGATTTACACCAATCAATTATAACTGACTGGTATAAACAGTCAACATTGGTGTAACTATTTTCTTCAGAAAAGTTCAGACTTCTGTGAATTATTAAGACTTCAGGATCATACTTCTGTTGTAGCATGACTCTTCCATTCAAAGGGAGTAGGAAATGGAAGTGTCCTGCCTAGTCTCTGGAAATTATGAGAGTAACCTTCTTTGATTTATCCCAAAAAGGGTGTGGGTTAAGTCATCTTAAAAATGTAAGTTTCTGGTACCAGAACCAAACAGCCGTATGAACATAAAGTGGAAATAAAAAGTGATCAGACTTAAACACTAAACCCAAAGTCAACAACAACAAAATCAATACCCTATCTACAACAAGCTATACACAGAGGGAAACAGTTATGCTAGCACTCCGGAGGGCAAAGGTGGGAGATATGGGACACATGCTGGGAAAAGGGGTGGAGAGAGGACAACCCTGGTGATGGGAGTGGCCCTGATTCATTGTCACTATGTATCTTAAATATTACTGTGAAAAATTTGTTATTCGCTTTTGGTCACAATAAAAATTAGTTAAAAAATGCAAGTTTCCAGCTGCTTTCCATTTCTACTTTCCTACACAAGAAGAAAGGAGTGGGTTTCTTTTGATTGTTCAAGATGCAGAACAAAGGGCTGAAATGGGAGGAAGCACACTTAAGTTTTCAATGAAGTTTTTATTTCATTTTTTAAACTTATAGTTCTCATACTCCAGTGAGAGTTTCTGGCCTTTCAGTTTGGGTCTGGGAATTAGGACCTGAATAGGATTTTTCTATCAGGATGAGGGAGACCAGCAAGGCTAGTATAGCCTTCCTTGACTATCTAGAAAACATTGCTTGGGGTTATGGAATTTTTTAGGGGATTTATCTTCACATATAACTTCAGGAACACAAGGATGATTTTATATATGCTTTTACAAGTATATACTTATTAATTAGGTGTCCATAAATGGTATTCAATAATACATTTTCAAAATGAAAAAGATAACTCAATGATAATATAATGTTTTATAAAAGGAAGGAATTATAGCATATACTCAACTATATCAGTTCATGGATACAGAAATGTTGCAGAAAAAGACATACTTTTTTTGGTATATTAGTTTGTTTTTGGGCCATATCTAGCAATGCTCAGGGATTACTTCTGGCAGGTGACAATATGGGATATTGGGGATTAAACCTGGGCTGATCTTGTGCAATATAAGCATACTGCCCATTGTATTATTGCTCTGCCCCCCCCCCAACCACACACTTTTGTTCTTTTTTATGGCATAGGAATTTTGATTTCTTGGGCAATTTCTGCCTCTTGCATTTTAAAACTCCTGGTTCTAAAATTTTAATATGTAGAGAAATCATACAGAAAATTTTCCAAATTAGAATTTTGATTCAGTAGTTTGGAGTGAGATTAGTCAATTCAACAAGCTCCTTAGTGATGCTGATACTGTTGGCCCATTGGACAGACTTTGAGTATTGAGGCAAGTTAAATAGTAAATTATAGCAGGACATTACCCATTGCTATTTTAATAGCTAATTGAATTTTTTTTGATATAGCTGATTGAATTTTCTATAGCACAGTAAGAACTTAGAAAAAGTTGAATTTGAATAATGAATAGTAGGGTTTGTGTCTATATGTAGAATAGATTATATTGCCATCCTTATTCTAATTACATATGCATTTTGTTCTCCTTTATCATAAAGTTTTGGCTTAGTTTATCACGTGAAAGGACAAGTGTGCTTTTATAGATGACCTATTTCAGAAATAGTTGAAGTTATTCATTATATATTTGCTTGCTATACATAAAATAATATACTGAATATAGAAGGTGTGTCTAGGTGTAGGTTATTGAAGAGACTATGAATGTAGTTTGTTTGGGGGGGTCATTCCCAGCAGTATTCAAGCTTATCTCTGACTCTGTACTAACAGATCACTTCTGGTGGGCTCAGAGGATGTTATGGGGTACAAGGGATCAAACATGAGGCGAGCATGTACAAAGCAAGTGCCATCTCCAGTCCCCAGTAATGAAGTTTCATAGCTCTGCATTCTCCATTGTGACTTGGCTAACTAGATCATGAGACCTGTTCATATTGCTTATCAATGTTTGTTCCAGAAAAGCAACTTTATTCACACTAAAAATAAAACTGATAAAACTGATATAACCTTGAATATACTCATTTTAAAATTTACTATATAGATATATAGGTTGTGTGTGGCTACCTGTGTGTCTAATAAGTTATCACAACAAATATTTCTATGTCCTTTTCTGGAAAAAATACTATTACTGCTTCAGCTCTTAGTATTAATATTAGAGGTTGGAGTATGTCTAGAGCAGTATAGAAATTCAAAGAAAATGTTCAGGTTACTTAGATGAACTAGCAGTTCTATTTTATAAAAAGTTTTTATTTTTGGAGGGGCGTCCACATCTGGTGATACTCAGGGGTTACTCCTGGCTCTGCACTCAGATATTGCTCCTGACTCAGGGAATCATATGGGATGCTGGGGATCAAACCCGTCTGTTCTGGGTCAGCTGCATGCAAGACAAACGTCCTAATACTGGGTCACTACTCCAGCCCCTAATTTTATAAAAAAAGTTTTAAATGTGAATGCCTGGTGGACTTGTGAAGCCCTGATGCATTGAGAATCAAAGTTAGAATTCGTGCTTGCAAAGTATGCGCATCTGACCCCTGCACCATCTCCTGGCCCTCACACAGTCTTTTGTAGGTGATAAACAGCACGTTAGGGGCTCATTGCCTGAGAGATAATTGAATACGCAATAAAATATTCAGTTCGTTTCTTTATTTAAGCTTATTTTTAGTGTAACTTGTAAGATTTTCGCAAATGCAACAATGGCAGCCTGTATTGCCCGTGGCTTTCTCCTTTTTAACTATCTTTTTATGCATCTGATGTTTTCTTTGTTGTAGTGTGCTCCATTATTATATGCATTTAGTGTTTAAGTGCTTCTTATATTATTATAGCATCTGGTCACATCATAGTTGAATATTTATCATTTACTCCATTATAAAACCTTTGTTCCGAAAGAGCTGTATGAGCCTATTAGATACATACACAATTAAGTAGGTAATGATCTGTGGCTGATTCCATCCAGCATAAACAGCTGACCTGTGGCTGATTTTTCAGGTGTGGTGCTTATTATTGTTACTGGGAAATACTTAGGTGATGGCTAAAATGGTTTTGTTTTGAGTATTTTGTGCTGTGAATTTAATGAAAATTATGGCTTATTTTTATCATAACTTAATGAAGTAATAATATATTTGCTCGTTCTGTTTTAGATATTGATATTTGTCTGTATTGTGCTATGCTCTCTATCTAACCAGGGGCCTCAAACTTAATTTACCTGGGGGCCGCAGGAAGCAAAGTCGGGGTGATCCTTGAGTGCAAAGTCAGTAGTAAGCCTTGAACATTGGGGGGTGTGACCCCCAAACAACTAAAACAAAACAAAACCAAAAAAGATTCCTCTAGGGCAGGGCCACAAAATGTTGCACGGAGGGCCGCAAGTTTGAGACCCCTAAAACATTGGGATCTGTGGAAGACTGTCTTGATACTTTCATTGGTATAAAAAGTTGCATCAGAGCCCTTTGGATGGGCTTGGATGGTGATGGGATGAATGGAGGGACCTTTTTCTGCTGTCCCAGGCTACGTGGCTCCAAACCCCTCCAGTCGGTGGGTTAGTAGGTTCAGGTAGAGGCGAGGGAATCACACACAAACAGGTCCCAAGAAATATCAGCTTTATTTGCCCTGGCCAACATGTGTTGCCTATAATCTTAAACCTATTTAAGCATGGTCTTGTCAGCTTGCCCTGCGTCTAGCCTTTTCCAGCCATCTCTCCTCCTGCTACTTCTCCATCCAAGCAAATCCCCCTTTGCCCTTCCGGTCAAAGCCTTTTATTATCTACCAAAGACCCCGCCCAGAAATGGGAGATCTAGAAGCAGGTAAGATTATGCAGGAGGAATGGAGGGCTAGGTTACACAAAATATCTACCCATGTGTCAGTATTGATCACTGTATGTCATATTATTTTTTAGTTCTGCGACTTTTTAAAATTTTTAAAATTTTTATTTTTTAATTTTTATTTTGACCAAAGTGGGTTACACATCTTTCACAGTAATATTTTAGGTACATAGCGCCACTGAATCAGGAGTATGTCATCTTTTTATACTGTTCTATTTGTCAAATAAAGGAATCTGAATTTTGATCCCTTCCCCAACTTTCCTGTTGAGTTATTTGGAATGAGATACTTTAAGCAATTTAGATAATAACTATTTGTGAATTTAGAGACATTAAATATGGTAAATTATTCTGATAAATTTCCAAGTTTGGGGACTTCTTTATTCGCTTAAAGTTTGTTTTCACAGAGTAAATAATCACCTCTGTTGTCTGACTAGTAAGCCCTTGGATGTCATGTAAATAAAGATAACTTTTGGCAAAGTTATCAGTGTGAATTTGCTGAGAAAAATTAAAGAGTTTTCATTTGTCGGATGCTCACCAACAAAAATGGAAGTCCATACATATAGAAAGTAGTAGGCTCGTTTAAGGCCATACTCACTAATAACTAAGAGATCTATTTACTTCAGTTAAGAATCAGAAACATTGGGCAGGAGAGAGAGGGCGTGGAGGTAAGGCGTTTGCCTTTCATGCAGAAGGTCAGTGGTTCAAATCCCTGCATACCATATGGTCCCCTGAGCCTGCCAGGAGCGATTTCTGAGCATAGAGCCAGGAGGAACCCCTGAGCGCTGCCGGGTGTGACCCAAAAACCAAAAAAAAACCAAAAAAACAAAAAAAACAACAACAAAAAAACATAAACATTAAGTCTAAAGACTATTATGGACTAATAAATAAGTGTACTTGAATTTTAATTTATATTTACAAAAAATGACCTTAGAGGAATCTGTTTGAAATATATCAGGAAATGTTATTTTATTTATTTATTTATTTATTTATTTATTTATTTATTTATTTATTTATTTATTTATTTATTTATTTATTTTGGGGTCATACCCGGTGGTGCTCAGGGGTTACTCCTGGCCGTCTGCTCAGAAATAGCTCCTGGCAGGCACGGGGGACCATATGGGATGTCGGGATTTGAACCAATCACCTTAGGTCCTGGGTCGGCTGCTTGCAAGGCAAACACCGCTGTGCTATCTCTTCGGCCCCAACTTAGAGCATTTTTGTTAAAAACTAGTAAATTGCAAAGATCTACTACTACTACTGAATAGTTATAATAATAAATAAAAATTTGACCAGAGGAGGCCTGGGTTTGACCCTTGGTACCACTTGGTCCCTTGCTGAGCACCACTGAATGTGGCTTCCAAAATCAAACTAAACTAAGCCAAACCAACCAAAAAACACCACCTACTTAAGAATGTTTATAGAATGTTGAAGGTAAAATATCTCCAAATTTTCCCAAGAGTCCTCTAAAAATAACAATATATATCAAAGGAATTATGTTAATTAAATTCCATAACTGGTAAAATTAGGATAAGAATGCTTTAAAATGAACATTTATTTCATTTCATCATTTTTAAAACAATTTATAAACATGTCTTTATAATACATTATCAAGCTCTTAAAATCATAGCTTATTTCATATGTAGTCATATGAGTGTTCTTAACTTACTTTAAAAATGGACTTTCCGGGGCCGGGTAGGTGGCGCTGGAGGTAAGGTGTCTGCCTTGCAAGCGCTAGCCAAGGAAGGACCGCGGTTCGATCCCCCGGCGTCCCATATGGTTCCCCCAAGCCAGGGGCGATTTCTGAGCACATAGCCAGGAGTAACCCCTGAGCATCAAACGGGTGTGGCCCAAAAACCAAAAAAAAAAAAAATGGACTTTCCGGGGCCAGTGAGGTGGCGCTAGAGGTAAGGTGTCTGCCTTGCAAGCGCTAGCCAAGGAAGGACTGCAGTTCGATCCCCCGGTGTCCCATATGGTCCCCCAAGCCAGGGGCAATTTCTGAGTGTTTAGCCAGGAGTAACCCCAAAGCGTCAAATGGGTGTGGCCAAAAAAACAAACAAAAAAAAAGGACTTTACAAAAATGTTATCTTGGGTCAGGACAGGCGTAAGAAACAACAAGGAGAAAGTTCTATTGAAATGGAAACTCAAAATTATTATAAAGTATTTTGGGAAGTTTGGATGTTTTAAAGGGAAATTCAAAAAAAATAATGAGTGACATAGAGAGAAACATCAGAGTGGACTTTATTAGTAGAAGGTAGCATCCTACCTGTGAACACAAATCTTTGATTTATGAATTAAATCCCCACCAATATGTGACCCTAGTCTTCTGAAAATAACAAGACATCTGGGTCTCTCGCACGGCAAGATAAAAGTTGTTTTTGCTATGCATGGAGCAATTTTCTACTAGAAGAAGTCGTGAAAAAAATAATTATAAAGGAAGTGAATTTATGGAAAGGACTTACGTTTTTCCCAGCAGGTGTAAGTACCTTCTATAATGGTGTTTTTACGTAGGAAGATAACTGTGAAGCATTCCACTTTAATAATAAAACATAGGTGATTATTATTCACATGTGACAGAGGGTATTTTAGTGTTAAATATTAACATAGGTTATTAATAGAGGGGTTGGAATGTTAACAGATAATACATATTGGATATATATATTTTTAAACCGTTAACACTATGGTTGGTAAAATTGCTCGGAATACTGTTGTTTCAGTCATTCACTGTTCCATCAACAATCCCAGCACGTGAGCTTCCCCCCATCATTACCCCCAGTTTCTCACCTATCTCCCATTCTTGCCCCCTTTGCAGGCACAAAAGAATTTACTTTAATTGCTAGTTACAACAAAATGGTGAGTAGAATCATCAAAATGAGTTCGGCAAAAGAAAGGTTGAAAATTGTTATCTGTCACAATGGGTTCTTCAAGTTATTGTCTAAGGACTTACTGAGCTGTTCGTTGCTATTTGAACCTTCTTGTATTGTTTTTGTTTACGAAGCTTTGTCGGTTTGGACACCATCCTCCCACTAACTTGCTCTGCTCCTACTGGACTGTCAGCATTGTGAAATTCGGAGGTATGTTTCAGGTTTTCTGCAGAATTGGAATGATTCTTTACCCACTCCTCTCCTGAGGGGGTCTGAATTTTCAGCCTGAAGTTTAGTGTACCCAGGAGTTTCATTGACTTGACATCTCTTTTGAGA
Source organism: Suncus etruscus (assembly GCF_024139225.1). Lineage (NCBI taxonomy): Eukaryota > Metazoa > Chordata > Mammalia > Eulipotyphla > Soricidae > Suncus > Suncus etruscus. Next base: position 2,277,742 of record NC_064864.1, read on the forward strand.
TTAATTGTGAGGCTGTGAAGTTGTATCATTTTACCTAGCAGTGTTTTTGAATTACTGCTCACTGAATCCCCCTTAATTTATGACGGGAATTAACAAAGAACTATTAATATGAAGAGAGTAGGATTCTTAGAAGGGAATGATAAGCTAAAGAAAGAAAGGAGTTTATGAAGACATTGTAGCCAGAATGAGAAAGTGAGTCTTACATAGGGGAGGAGGCAGTAGTTCAAAGTGAACCTTGTAGGTTTTAAAGAAAGATTAAGAAGGAAGTTTGCAAAGGAAAAGTTAGAATTTGGGGAAATATAGAATTGGGGTAATTTTTAAGAGGTCAAATACAAAATTTCGTGTCATAATTTTAGTTTTTGGTTCTATTCTCCAACTTTTCTCTTCTGTACCATATAAACCGGAGGGAAATTTCAAATAAGGACTGTATTATATAGAATGACTTTAAAGAAAATCTTTATTTATTTTTGTTTTATCTCTTCACTGTACTATCTTTTTAGTCCCTATCTCTCTCTCTTTTGTTAACTCAAGTAACATTACTAGGTCTGCCCCCCCTCCCCCTTTTTCTCAGTCACTTCATGAAACTCAGTCCAAGCTGGAAAGAGTGAGTGGTGGTATACTGGAATAGAACAAGCATAGGTATAACCTGCTCATTGTCTCTCTTCTACCACTGTCTACTATTATCCCCACATTACTCAAGTGAGGAATTTTAAGGGAAGAACGAATGTCTTCTTCTATATAATCAGTCAGAATATTTTTTTGGAAATAGTGTAAAAGGTCATTATAATATTTACTTGGAACCAGATTGTAGTGTAGAAGCCAACTGAGAGAAGGTTTTAGTAGTAAAGAGAAAGGGAAGAGAGAAAGAGAAGCAGAAAGATAAAGAAAAAGGGAAGCAGATTGTCAAGGAAAAGGGAGGGTATGGTAGGATTCAGGAAATGCCAGATGATGCTTGGGAGCTGCAAGTTGCTATTTTTTGCTAAGTTTGCTATTTTGCTATTTGAGCAAGAGATGATAAGTGCTGAAGATGATCAAAAACTGAGGCCTATAAAGGAATAAGGTAGATCCTAGATGATCGTTTGAGCCAGTTCTACATAGGCTGTGACATGCCCATATGGAGGCTTAAACTCATCCTCAAAAAGGAAGAATTATAAAAAAAAATTCAGACAGGGATTTAAACCTGACTGTAATTAAATTAAGATGTAATTGAATTGAGAAATCATGCAATTGAACTGTGTTTACTTGAAAGGGATTAGATTAAATTTTTGCTTTGAGCAAAACAGCGTTTCAAGTAAAACATTATTATAGAAAAGAAAGTTATTATTTGTCAATTATATCTCAGTGAGTTTGAAAAGGAAAAGCCGTATTCTTGCACATAGAATTGTGAAACTTGTATCTGCTGTAAAGTTTTAGAATTAGGAATGAAAGGACAATGCTCATTTGGAATTCCTGCATTTAGATGGCAGTGAGTGGATAAGCGAATGTGTGTGTGTGTGTGTGTGTGTGTGTGTGTGTGTGTGTGTGTGTGTGTGTGTGAAAGAGAGAAAGATAGAGAGAGACAGAAAGAGAGAGATAGAGAAAGAGGTAGAGATAGTTAGAGACACATTCCTTGGCTTTGAATCTTGGTATGAATCTTCTGCCATAGCTAGATGGGATGGAAGGTTTCATTTAATTAATGTTGCCAGATAAAATTAGTATGCCAAGTTACAGTTGAATTTTAGCTAAATGGCAAATAATTTTCCAATATAAGCCATCCTAAATACTACATGGGACACATATCTACTGTAAAACATATCTGCTATTTTTTGGAAATTGAAGTTTCATCGGAATGTCTGATTGTTTAATTTGCTCTATTTGTCCTCCTACTGTTCAGTGGATTGAGCTAGTGAAGGAATAAAACGTGTCTGCACTTTGCTCCACTGGTCTATGCAGTTGACAACAGGTGAGTGCCACACACCAGGTATTGATAATACTTTTTTTTTTAATCAAAGATGTGATTTTTGGTTCATCTTAACATTTGAGCTGTCTCTCTGACTCACCCAAATCAGAGCAGACAGTGGAAAAGTAAAAGAGAATTTCAAAAACGTACCTGTTACTAGCTTGTCCTAGAATATAAGCTTAATGGCAGACTTGGGTATTTTTTTTATAGACCCAAATGACCATACAACACACTCTCAACTTTTAAGGAACTTCTTACAAGCATATTTATTTAAAGAAAGTTTAATGCTCCTAAATTCTGAGTGGTTTAGTAACTGCTTGCTATCTTCATTAATGTACTCTTCCAATATGGTAAAACCTATAAAGGGATTTTCCAGGAAGCTTTTCCAGGAAGCATGCCTTTGAAATTAGTAGAATTATTCTAAAGAAATCCTGAGATGATCCCTCTTTTTAACTTGGCATTTATTTCAAAAGATGCTTTTGAAATTAAACCAGTGGGAGTTTAGCCAAAAGAGTGTAGTGACACAATGATGTCATTTAGAGGATTGCTGTGCTGAGTTTAAATAGCTCTAGTTATTAGCAACTTTGAAAACCCCAAATAAATAAATACAATCATTTTTACTTCTGTGTAATACACTCAGGTTTTGTGAAACATTTCACCTGGTTTAAACAGTTGGATTTTTGTAACTATTTTGGGATACTATTGCCAACAAGTTTTCTTTCCTTATACTTAGCTTTCTCTCTGTTCCAGAATAATCTCTTGTACTGGATCTCATTTCCTTCTGTCCTCTGAAGACCTTGCTCTCTTAAGAATTACTATTTTCTCTTTCCTCTCAACTTTTCCTACTCAGTTCCTTTCTTTAGCATATTAATCAATTAAAGTTTGTTCAAATAGTAACATTGGCAGATTCAAAGCAGAATCCCCTTCTAGTAACAGTCCTTACGCTCTTTTATTCCTCATAGCTGACTTTCTGAGAGATCAGAGGACAACTAATTCATTTACTTTAACTGCAAAAGTTTTTGGTTAGAAATGGGAGGTTGTCAAATCCAAAGCCAACGACAACAGAATTGATACCCATTCTACAACAAGCTAGACACAGAGGGGATCACTTATACTAGCAAAGGAGGGGCGATATGGGATGCATGCTGGGAATAGGGATGGAGAGAGGACAACACTGGTGGTGGGAATGCCTTGGATTCAATGCCGCTATGTACCTAAAATATTACTGTGAAAGATTTGTAATCCACTTTGGTCACAATAAAAATTATTAATAAAAAATGGGGAGGTTGAATATTTCCTGTAACTAGTAATTATTGTAACTGTTATTATTGTTATTATCATGATTTTCAAAGTTGGGGATTTGGCATAGGGCTGTACATATGCAGTATAGTGTTTTTTTCCCTAGGGCCATATCACCACCTCATCTTATTTTTATTTTTTTCAGTGGATTGAATTTAGAACTTTATATTTTCAAGGTAAAAATTCTATCACTGAGTCCTATCCATGGGTACCTAACTAATTGTTATTAACTCTTATTTAATTGTAAAATGTTACTTGCAAGTTTTATTCCACTAAACATCAGATACCATAAAATAATCTGACCATAAAAATTAAAATAGTTTTTATCTACTACATGATCACATATGAACCAATTACATACTGTAAATTATGCTATGTAAATATTTCCTTTATGATTTTTATGACTTACACTAGGCAATTCACATTCCTAAAAATAGGAGAACAAAGGAAGTATAATGTGTAATCTCTTCTTCTTCTTCTTCTTCTTCTTCTTCTTCTTCTTCTTCTTCTTCTTCTTCTTCTTCTTCTTCTTCTTCTTCTTCTTCTTCTTTTCTTCTTCTCTTCTCTTCTTCTTCTTCCTCCTCCTTTCTCCTCCTCCTCCTCCTCCTCCTCCTCCTCCTCCTCCTTCTTCTTCTTCTTCTTCTTCTTCTTCTTCTTCTTACTCTTCTTCTTCTTCTTCTTCTTTTCCTTCTTCTTCCTTCTTCTTCTCTTCTTCTTCTTCTCTTCTTCTTCTTCTTCTTCTTCTTCTTCTTCTTCTTCTTCTTCTTCTTCTTCTCTTCTTCTTCTTCTTCTTCTTCTTCTTCTTCTCCTCTTCCACCTCTTCCTCCTCCTCCTCCTCCTCCTCCTCCTCTCTTCTTCCTCCTCCTTTTTTTGTGGGCCACACCCCATGATACTCAGAAATTACTCCTGGCTCTACACTCAGGAGTCACTCATGGTGGTACTCAGCAGACCATATGATATGCTGGAGATCACACTCAAGTTGGCCACTTGCAAAGCAAGCATCCTTCTTGATGTGTTATCTCTCTGGCCTTGTGTCTTTCTTTTTTGGTTCAAAAAAATTTTTTTTTCAGAATTAGTCATTGTAATTGGTTTGGTGTTGCAAACTGCTTTCAGATTTAGGTGAATCTGCTTGTAATAATTATTTTTGTCCAGCTACAGACAGTAAGTCCTTTTAATTTTTTTAATGCAGGGGAGGAAAGCTTTTCATAATGATTTTTTTCTATTATTCCAAGTAAATTATTTAATTTAAGTCAGCTGTTTTGTCCTGTCTTGATCAACTCCCAGTTTTGCCAGTGGATTTAATGAAGAAAGGGTTTTTTTCAGCAGTTGTAAGGCAGATGCAAGAATTAGCTTTTGGAATTGTTCTGGCAATTTTAATTATGTGCTTGCAGTTTTCTCCTTAGCACTGTTCTCTCTTAGTGATTATTTTCCACCAGAGAGTCAAACATGGCTCTTTCTTATAGTCCAGGTTGCAGTTGAGATATTACTTTCTACAGTACTTCTTATATCCATTTTAGTGTGATTTTTCTTTTCTTTTTATTCCTTCAGTTTTTCTTCATATCAGTCTTTATCTCCTTTTTCCCAGAGTAAGTATTGATATTTCTCAGAACAAGTCTCCTTCCTGAGAGAATGAGGGAGGGAGGGAGGGAGGGAGAGAGAGAGAGAAAGAGAGAGAGAGAGAGACAGACAGACAGACAGACAGACAGACAGGCCTTGGTCATGAGAAGGGTGCACTAGTGAAGGAGGGTGCACATTGTATGACTGAACCTGCAAACTAAAGAATTTTGTAACCATGATGCTTAAATACAGCAATTAAAAAAGACTCCTCTTTCTATCCCTTCTTTCTTTTCCTTTTTATTTCTGTCTTATTATTATTATTATTTTTTTTGGTCACACCCGGCAGTGCTCAGGGTTTACTCCTGGCTCTATGCTCAAAAATTGCTCCTGGCAGGCTCGGGGGACCATATGGGATGCCAGCATTTGAATCACCGTTCTTCTGCATCTAAGGCAAATGTCCTACCACTGTGCTATCTCTCCAGTCCCTTTTATTTCTGTCTTTATTCCTTCTAACATACAGAGCAGTGTGTCTCAATCTTTTTCTGCCAGTGGTCTTCCTTATATTTTTTCTGTGGCTCCCATGCCTCACAGGTTGACCCTCATAGTCTGGTATCATGATCCATCATTTATCTAATTTTTTTTCACTTGTGCCCTTTTGGAATATCCAGGGACTTACTCTGCAAGACCATGTGGCCCCTGATCCAGTAAAACAGATATGGAATGATATCATTGTATTCAGAGGTTTAACAACTGCCCCTACCTGATGTATCAGTACTTATAATATAGTTTTTTTTGAAAAAATTGTTTTTGACTGGAAACTGAGCTCCCATACGATCCAGCTATACCACTCCTAGATATACCCTAGGAACACAAAAACACAATACAAAAATGCCCTCCGCACATCTGTATTCATTGCATCACTATTTACAATAGCCAGAAATGGGAAACAACCAACATGTCCTTCAACAGATGAATGGTTAAAGAAACTGTGGTACATATATACATTGAAATATTATGCAGCTGTCAAGAGAGAAGGTCATGGAATTTTTCTATACATGAATGTACATGGAATCTATTATGTTGAGTGAACTAAGTCAGAGGGAGAGAGACACAAAATAGTCTCACTCATCTGTGGTATTTAAGAAAAATAAAAGACATTATCGAAATAACTCCCAGAAACACTAGAGATGAAGGCTAGAAGGACAGGCCCACATTATGAAGTTTGCCACAAAGAGTGGTGAATGCAATTAGAGAAATAACTACACTGACAACTATGTTGACAATGTCAATGTGTGAGAGAAGTAGAATGCCTGTCTCGAATACAGGGTGAGAGGGAGAAGGGAGACGGGGGATATTGATGGTGGGAATGTTGCACTGGTGAACGTGGGTGTTCTTTATATGACTGAAACCCAATCTTTATATATACTTCAGATACCCCTTTTAGCACTAAATTTTATCTTGTTACTTAATGAACTTTTCAAACTCAGCATGTTTCAAATTCACTATTTCTTTTGCCCTTCATCCCTACATCTTCTTTATATTTGTAGTCTCCAGTTCAGCCAATGACTGATGACTCATTTTCTTGCATTGTTTCAACCCTTTCTAAGTAATCATGTATGTAATTTCTGGAAAAAAATTTTAAAAACTGAAAATCTGGACATGTCCTTATGTAAAAATCCTTCACTGTTCTATTGCCTTTAGAATAAAATTCAGATTTTATAAGGTATTTAAGACCTTATGTTTACCATAGGAGCCATATTGTCTTCCACCATATCAGGATATTTGTAGTTTGAATAAATCAAGTTTATCTGGATTTGTGCCTTTGCATATGGTGCTACTTCTGCACAATGATTTTCCTTCCAGAGTTTCCTGACCTGTCACTCCTTCTTCAAGTCACAGGTTTGTATGCTCTGATTCAGGTAACATGCCACTTTAGGGTATCTTGAAAACATTCCATGCATATTTTTATCATATCACTTGTCATACTTCTTTTATTTTTCTTTATTCTTTCATTTTAAGTTCTTCAAAATCAGAGAAAACCTTTTCTCTCTATTTCCTAACAGCTAGAACATCTTTATCTAAAGATGGCTGATTGATTGTAACCAAGTAATTGCACAGACCTTTGTGTGTGCATTTCTACTATTTATGTCTCTGCAATTTTATTGGCAAGATATCTTTGAAGCATTGTTTTAGTTTAGTATATTGAATTTTTTAAAATTTTTATTTGCTTTACTGTTGTTTTTTTGTGTAGGTATTTTTATTAACTGATTATTTTCATTCTTAATTTAATTTTTATATCGTACATCTCTTTATTGTTTGCAGAATACTTTAGCTTCTTCATTTTTGTAATGATTTTGGATGGTGTGTAAGAATCCTAATTTGAGCATTTTTATAAAGATTGAGACCACACAGTTTATTTCCTGAATTGTTTTTCATCAAGGAGTGGTGGGGCAGAGATGGTTAATCTTTGTATTATAGAATATTCATTTGTCGGGGCCGGGAAGGTGGCGCTAGAGCTAAGGTGTCTGCCTTACAAGCGCTAGCCAAGGAACGGACCGCGGTTCGATCCCCCGGCGTCCCATATGGTCCCCCCAAGCCAGGGGCGATTTCTGAGCACATAGCCAGGAGTAACCCCTGAGCGTCAAACGGGTGTGGCCCAAAAACCAAAAAAAAAAAAAAAAAAAAAAAAAAAAAGAATATTCATTTGTCCTGAAGGATATACTAGGTTCCTCTTTTAAAATTTTTATGTCTACCTTGTATTTTACAGAGAATACATCTCCATTTTTTTTACCCTCTTTATCCTTAAAGTCTTACTAAGATTTTTTTTAAGATTGCCCTTCTCTCTGCCTTCCCCAATCCCTATGTTCTTTCTTCCTTCACCCACCTCTTTCTTTCTCTGTTTTAATATTTACTTATGTTGACAGCATGGTTTGGTGTTACTTTATGTGATTTCTAATTTAATTTTGGAAAATGTGTCAAGAGATGTGGATTTATGCAGCTACCATCTTTATAACTATCCAGATTTTGTTCATACATATTTAAAGGGATTTAAAAACAATATTCCCACTTTTATTCTGGTAATATAACTTTTCCTTATAATTTGGGATATTCTTAAAATGGCATTTCGATATTTCTGCTTGGTCTCCTAAATTATCTAATAGGAACAATTTGAGAACATAGAAGATGCATTACATTAGGAGAGATAAAGGGTGAGTTTCACTTTTTTGACAAATTTAGGTTAGAATACAGATGATAGAAAATCTAGCTTTTCAGAATTTATGATAAGTAGGAAGCATATGAGAAAAAAGATATGAGATTGGTGTTTTATGCTAAAGACAATTGTGACAAGTTTTCCAGAAAGGTAGCAAAGTATTAGGGACAATCAATGTAAAAGCTTAAAACATTTTGGCATTTTGTCCACATGATATCGATTTTCTCCAGCTACTTATCTAAGTCCTCTAAGATGCTGCATCAAGGTGCATCGGTGATCAAATGCAAAAGAACAACTTGCAACAACAAAAAGAAATAGTTCATTTTCTCAACCATAAAAAACAAATTAGTTGGTATATATGGCAAATACAAAGTGGCTTAGGGGTGTAGTGGGGGAAGTTTTTGAGTATTAATAAGTTTTGAATCTTATAAAATATCTTTTAATAATTAAACAACACGATGTTCCATTTTGAATTAAATTTGAACAACTTACCACAAGTAAAAGCTGAGTCTTAGGTATATAATTAAAAAACTCAATGGGAAACCCTTTAAAATGCACTAACAGAGATACAGAGATAATTGATTTATAAAAATTTATGAGGTGAGTTTGTGTTTTTGTCTGCTTAAGCAATGCTCGCTGCACTAACATTAGTGCAGGCAGCCAGCGAGGCTTCATCAGGACGCTGAGATTTACGTAATCAGAGGAGATCCCCTAGGACCTCTGGAATGCTGACAGAGATAGGGAAGCAGCCCAGGACTAAAGGACTCTGGGAGAGGGACCTCAAAGTCCACGAATGCTGAAAAGAACAGGATTCTTACAAATAACTGAATCATAAGAGATGGAGGCTGCTTTTTGCTGCTAGGAATTTTATCCTGAGAAGATAAGACCACCGGGTGCCAGGGGTTTATCCATTTAGGAAGCAGTTAGAGCAGCAGGAAATTGAGGGGAATGCCCAAGTTAGGAACAAAGAAAAATGGTCAAATCAAAACTCAGTCAGCAGTTTGGCGAGGCTACATATTTCGTGGGCTAGCCAGCTTCCAACATCTGGAAGTTACTATTTTCTCCTTCCCTCCCCTCCCTTCTTCTTCCTTTTTCTCCTCCCCTCTCCTCACCCTTCCCCTCCTCTCCTCTTGTTTCTTTCTATGCCAACCTGGAGCCACTCTTGGCTAGTGGTTTAATGCTAGTGACTAAGGACTGGGTACTACTCTGGCTCTGTGATGCCTGGGACTACCAAGGACACCTCAGTGATGCTCAGGGACCTCCAGAGTCACACCTGGCCATGCTCAGTAGTATCTGGTTCCAGAGACTGGCCATCGTTGGATGCATATTTTGTATCTGTACTATCTCCCAGTCCCTACTTTTAAACTATCCTGCCATGTGGCTTCTTAGTGAATTCTCTCTATGGGAAACGCAAATATCACATATCATGTTAACATTGGTGTATGAACCCAATCCAAACATGTTTGCAATCATGGTGCTTAAATAAAGTTATTATTAAAAAAACATCGGTGTATAGAGGAGAAAAGAATCAAGTGCATTAAGTAGCCGATTCAAACAATCTGTCACATAGAGCCTCTTACTCACTTATTCTGTTTAGTTTTATTTATTGCTTTTAATAGTTAATAATTTCATATATAGTTTAAGACACTCCTTGATGCCCTGTATTATTTTAGCTAGGTTATTACTTATTCTCCATCTTCTCCTCTCCTCACCCCCAACATTACATTTTCAGTTTTATTGCTTTACTTTGTTTCTGTTTCCTTGGCCAATGGCATTGAATTTTTATAAATCATTCTAAAATCAATATCTTGTAGAATTATGCTTTTTTTCTTTTTTGCACACAGCTACCTATTCTCCCCAACACTGTTTATTGAAGAAGTTTTCCTTGATCCACTTTACACATCCACTATTAGAATAGATACGCATATAGCTTCTTTACATTTCTAGCTTCTTGGTCAAAGGTAAAATACACATTATGTGAGGCCTTATTCATTATGTGAGTGGAACATTGTTCTGCAGTACCAGGCAATACTGAATATTATAGCTTTATAGTCTAATTTAAAGTTGAGGAAAGAAAAGCCCACCCTCATCCTCTTCATCTCCCTGGATCTATTTGACTATTATGGAAGTTTCATTACTTTATATAAAATTTAAAGCCCATCCCTTTAAAAATTCCTCAATACCTTCTTAGAATGAGTGTGGGCAGATTCCCATCTTTTCCAGATAGGCCTAGCTGTTCCCACATCTGACACACCTTGGCATATTTTGGGCCAAGTCCACAACTGAACCTCAAGTTATCAAGCCAACAAGCCGAAAAATCATTTGAGGTAGATAATTTCCTGGTGGAAAACTCAGCAGCCTTCTCAGAATGCGGGCAGGCAGATTCCCTCCCCTTCCGGATCAGCCCATAGCCCCCATACTTGACATCCTTTGACATCAGCTCAGCTCTACAGCTCTTGTAATGCATGATCACATACTCACATATGTATACATATGTGTCACATATGTATACTTTAGTAACACCAATGAAAGATATAAAAATAATTAGAAATGGACTTTTATTGATCTATTTTCTTATAACCCCATTTGCCATTTTGTTGTAACAAGCAATATAGCAATATGAAATAAATTTGTTTGTGCCTGCCAAGTCGGATTGGGTGGGAAACTGGGAACATTGGTAGAGGGAAGTTCACACGGGTGGTGGGATTGGTGTTGGAATATTGAATATTGAAGCAACTATATTATGAACAGCATTGTAAATCATGGTGTTTAAATGAAAATAAATAAGCCACTAGAATTTTTATGGGGACAGTATTGAATTGATACAGTGTTTGGGTAGATGATCATTTTGTCTTCCAATTCATGAACAAGGGATGTGTTTACATTTTCCTGTGTCTTTTACTGCTTATAATATTGATTTATAGCTTTTTTATGAAGGCACACCCTATTGTACTCAAGACTGACTGTTCAGGAGTCATTCTTGGTGCTGGGGTAGGAACTGTGGTTGACTACCCTTGTACTTAATTTTTTATTTTTATTTTTATTTATTTATTTTTTTTTTTTTTTTGGTTTTTGGGCCACACCCAGCGTTGCTCAGTGGTTAATCCTGGCTGTCTGCTCAGAAATAGCTCCTGGCAGGCACGGGGGACCCTATGGGACGCTGGGATTTGAACCAACCACCTTTGGTCCTGGACTGGCTGCTTGCAAGGCAAACGCCGCTGTGCTATCTCTCCGCTTATTTTTGACTATCCCATGCCTTATCCTTGTATTATCTTCTTTAATAAGCCTTTCACTTTGTTGATTCCCAGCTATTTAATTTTGGGGACACAATTGTGAATGAGATTAAAAATACTATTGTTTCCTGTTCCAAATTCATTTTTATCCCTTCTTGTCTCAACAAAATCTTTATGGAATTGATAATCTTATAAATGGAAATAAAGGGAAATAAAAACTCTCTTAGCTCTGTTGGAAGCTGGAGGATGCTAGACCACTCTGTAATCGTTCACAGAATTATAGTCCCCACCTTCTCATATTTTAGAGTCAGAAATGACATTGTCTCTATGTGAGCCGTAGTGGAGAGTTAGCATTTACCAACATGTATCTGTCTACTTTCTCTTGTTTTTAAAAAGGAAAAAACTTTGAAAAATGGGTTATGGAAGGTTAGCAGCAGATTGAGTTTGATATGTGTGGGTGGATTATTTTGACAATGTGGCTTCTCCTTTGGCATGTTTAATTGTGATGTTTTATAGATATCCTTGCAGTTTAAGATGACACTATTTTTTTTTTTTTTTTTTTTGGTTTTTGGGCCACACCCTGTGACGCTCAGGGGTTACTCCTGGCTATGCGCTCAGAAGTTGCACCTGGCTTCTTGGGGGACCATATGGGACGGCGGGGGATCGAACCGTGGTCCGTCCTAGGCTAGCGCAGGCAAGGCAGGCACCTTACCTCCAGCGCCACCGCCCGGCCCCGACACTATTTTTTTAAATCCCTCTTTTCTTTTAGGGGGTGTTGGACCACACTCAGAAATGCTCAGAGGTTATTCCTTACTCTGTGCTCAGAAATTGTTGCTGCAGGCTCAGGAGACCATGTGGGATGCCGGGAATCAAACCTGGGTTCGGCCCAGGTTTGCGGTGTATTAGGCAAATGCCCTACTGCTGTGCTATTGCTCTGGCCCCTAAGATGACACTATAAGGGCAAAATTCTCTCTTCATTATGACTTGTGCCCAGCCACTAGTAGGCAAATTAGCAGTATCTGTACAATATTATTTATAATTGACATTCTTTATTTTAATTTAGTTTCTGTTTATTTTTAAATTTTATTTTTGTTTCATTGGAAAGGAGAGACAGCTCAGTTTTAAACTGTTAAAAGTGTACCTGTTTCCTTGTTACAATAAAAATGAATGTGCACACACAAAAAACTTTTATTTCATCAAATAGAGAAATGTCACATATTACTATATATTGGTTTTTCAGGTTGTTACTTTATAGGCTTATTTTTTTCCCTAGGAGATATTTTAGTAGTATTTAGACTTTTCTAAGTACAATATTATGCCATTTGAAAATAGTACCAGTTTGACTTTTCCAGTTGGGATCCCATTTCTGTCTCTTTTTTGCCCAATTGCTGTGGCAAGAACTTCCAATACTATGCTGAATAACAGTGGTGATAGTGGACACCATTGATTTGTGCATGATCTTAGAGGGAAGGCTTTCAGTTACAATTGAGAATGATATTAGTTGTGGGCTTGTGGTATATACTTCCTTATACTGTATACTTCCCTATACTGAGGAATATCCCTTCTACTCCTTCTTTGTTGAGTGATTCTTTTCATGCAGGGCATTGGATCTTGTCAATTTTTTTTTGCATCTATAGACCTTAGATCATCTAGTAATCCTATGATTTTTATCTTTCTTTATATTGTAATATGAATCACCCTGATTGACATGCATATCTCTTCCAATTGGCTGTGCCCATATTCTCAGAGATCTGGGCTACAATTATCACTCTTCAAAAATGCATCCTGTTTTCTCCCATGTGGATCTACTCAGCATGTGAGGTGGTTTATTTTTAGATTTTAATACAAATGGCCCATTTCCCCTAAAAATTGTGCTTGATTGGCATCATTAAATTTATATTTCTTTCTCTCAGCACCACTCAATCTAGGTTGGATCTAGCTACCTTTATATTTCAGTGACTCTTTACCTTAGATGCCTTGGCTAGAAACCAAACAAGGATACACACATATATATTCTTCCAGGGCTTCCTGCTCAAAATGTTTCTGCCTCTCATGCAGGAAAGACTAAATAAAAACACAGAAGGTGGTGCTAGGGTGATGGAAAGTTGGCAGCCAGAGAAGGCAATCCTTTTGCCAAGGAGAAAGTCTTACTGTCAGATCCTAATGGTCATGCTTAGGTTGTTTTATGTATCATCCAGCTCCTAATTGAACTAAGCAGAGAAAAACGAATATTTCTTGCAGATTTCACTGTTGCTTCTTTTGCTTCTACATACAAGCAAAATAATTGTCATACAAGGAAAATAATTCTTTGGAGCTTAGTGGAGACAGGTTCAGGAAGAGGTGTGCTGCCTCAGACATTGAGAGTGGGCTACACTGTAACAGGGTGTGAAGCAATTATTTGGAGGGGTAGGTTTTAATACATGCTTTTAAATTTGGTGCCAATATTACTGAAAATTTGTGTATTTTCAAAATTAATATAATATCGGATAATTGTATGGAAGAAAGGAGCAGAAATGGCTCAGGGGGAGTTAACGTGATTTATTGGAAAGAAATTTAATTTCCCTTTAGAAGAGAAAGGTGAGAGGGGGCTCATAATTCTTTATGAATAAAAAGAGAACTTTCCCCATGTTCATAGATGGCATTTATCTACTGTGAATGAAGCACACATTCAGAACACAAAATTGTTATCAGGTGTGCATATGCTTGGGTGCAATTATCAGTAATTTGTCACTTCTTTATATCTCAGGCTGTGCTAATCACTTTAGTTTTCATTCCATTTAGTTTTTTGAATTAACTTTAAAATAAATTTTCTTTTCCTACAGTTGAACCAACTGAAGCTCTTAGGAGTTATTAAGTTTAAGTTATTGGGGAAGGAAGTTCAGCAATGGATATAGAAACATTACTGTTTATATATATATCAGATATATATATATGACTTATTAGTCATAGGTCAGGAATCAAGCAGGAATACAGCTATCAGTTGAGAAGTGTGGTTCAGTTTCAGAAGGAAACTTTCTTGTTTGCAGAGTTGACAATTCTCCCTTGAAAGGAATATTGGCTTTGGCCTTCACTACTTCTTGCCATGAATCTGAGGTTCTAAGGTTTAGGATTGCCTGCTCTGTAAAGGCAATACTAAGATGAAGAAAATAGGAGTGATCTCTGAGTGCATAGTGGGACCAAAACAAAGAACACAAAAGCAGGATTAAATACAGAATTCTGCACAGTGTCCCAGTGAGACAGACACCCTGGAGAAACCGGCCACTGTCTGGGAGATTTTCTGTTGTGGAACACTGAGTGGTGACTAATTCAAAGGAGTGTGATTCCCAGTGATGGGAGAGGAGTGTTGCAGACAGCAAAGAAGTGAAAACTTACCCTGAGTAGTTGAAGGGACAGCGGAGAGGCAAGCTTCAACCCTACTCCTAGAAAACTGAGCTGCAGACAATCGCTAAATCTGGCCAGATATCTGCTCTCCTCAGCAGGAAGCACAGAAGCCCTTAGAGAGGAAATATTCTAAGGGAAAATTCCACTTTCCAATCTGAGGGTGGAGTAGCTTTGTACTGAATGGCTTCCATCTTGCAGCCCCTACTCCTACCCCATTGCCATGCACACCCCTTTTTGACCTTTTATAATAATTAAAAATTTATATAAATTAATAAAGATTAATAGATTAATAAAGTTAAAACAGAGACTCTAGAGTTAACACAGAGACTCTATAATGTCTAAAGGAAGCAGACAGTATATCTATTTAGCTTGCTGACTCTATGTTCAGCATCATATATTTTTTAAAGCAGTTTTATTTTTATTTATTTATTAATTGATTGGTTTTGGGGGCATTTCCCATGATGCTCAGGGATTGCTCTTGACTCTGTGTTCAGAAATCGCTCCTGGCAAGCTCGGGGGACCATATGAGATGCCGAGAATTGAACCGGGTCCCTCCCGGGTAGGCCACATGCAAGGCCACGTGCAAATGCCCTACCGCAGCACTATCTCTCTGGCCCCTTATCATCATGTGTTTGAAAAAGTATACACTTGGTTAGGCTTGGTCATATTTATGGGATCTTAAGATGTTACCCTAAGTCCACTTGAGATTGGTAATACAGACTGTCACACTCTGATAAATGTAGATGCTTTAATATATAACAACTGCATGTGCTTTTGGGTATATCTGGGAGTGACCCGTGACCCCCAAATCGCTGCTCTGAAATGGGACGATTAGAAACCTGAAATCATGTCAGGAACCAACAACATTTGGATGTGGCATTGGTCTGCCTGCTCTTAGGGCTACATCAGATGTGACAAGGATGTGATTCCAGATTCCCCAAAACCATTGTAGCTGCTTCTCTTCACATGTGACTACAGATATCCAATGGACACCCAGGCCCACACAATTTTACCACAGGCACTTACCTCATTTGTCAAATCTGAGCCTCTGGTCATTGTTCAGGCCAGCTGTGCTTGGCTCTCTGTCTGATGCTCTCACATGGACACAGGCAAGATGGAGAAATGGAGGAATTCATTTTCATTGATGAAGAGGACAAGCCCACCAGCATGTTAAAAAATGCTTCCAAGCAATAATTCTGTTGATATTTAATAAAATGAAGAAGTCAGTGGAAAAGACCACTAAATTCAGAAAAAGCAGAGAAAATAGCATGAAAAAGGTATACGGGCACAAACAATAGTACAGTAAATGGGCATTTGCAATGCAGCTGACCTGGGTTTGATCTCTGGCATCTCATATGTTCTCCGGAGCACAGACAGGAATACCTCTTGAGTCAGAGCCAGGAGTAACCTCTGACCACTGTCCAGTGATGTTCCAAAACAAAACAAAAGATAAGAAAAAGCTCTAAGTAGAAATCAATGAGCTAGAGTATCATAGCTGAGCTAAAATATACTTGGTAGATCCAGTTACTGAATGGGACAACTGAAATTGAATTAGTGGCCCCACAGACAAAGTAAAAAGATATTATCAGTAAATAAAAGGGAAAAGAAGATGAAATTTAAAATAAATCATGTAACATTAGAATTATGTAACAGCATTAAGAGGAATAGCATTCATGTTATAAAAGTTCAGGAGGAGAGGAAAATTAGGGAAAGAATTTCCGGTGGAAGAAATAATAGCTGACAATTTCTACAATTCAGGGAGGAAGATATATAACCTAACTCAAGAAGCCTAAAGTGTTTCAAAACACTAAATCCAAACAGAAGAATACCAGGACATAGTATAATCAAAATAACAAGAACCAAAAGATATGGAGATTTCTTTTTTTTTTTTTTTTTTTTGGTTTTTGGGCCACACCCGTTTGACGCTCAGGGGTTACTCCTGGCTATGTGCTCAGAAATCGCCCCTGGCTTGGGGGAACCATATGGGACGCCGGGGGATCGAACCGCTGTCCGTTCCTTGGCTAGCGCTTGTAAGGCAGGCACCTTACCTCCAGCGCCACCGCCCGGCCCCAGATATGGAGATTTCAAAAAGCAGCAAGAGGAAAAAAAAAAAAAACACCAAAGATTTATTTATATAGGAACCATTCTAAACAGTCATCAGATATTTTTGGCCACATCCAGAGGTGGTCAGAGCTTACTCCTGGCTCTGGACTTAGAAATCATTCCTGACAGGCTTGGGGGAACCATATGGGATGCCAGGGATTGAACCTGGGTTGATATTAGGTTGGCTGTGTGCAAGACAAACACTTTACTCTCTGTGCTATCACTCAGGCTCTCGTCGATTTTTTAAATGAAACCAATAGGTCAGAAGAGAATGGTATGATATTTTCTTTTTTTTGTTGTTCATTGGTCACTTTATTTATTTATTTTTTTATTTTAAACACCTTGATTACATACATGATTGTGTTTGGGTTTCAGTCATGTAAAGAACGCCACCCATCACCAGTGCAACGTTCCCATCACCAATGTCCCAAATCTCTCTCCTCCCCACCCAACCCCTGCCTGTACTCTAAACAGGCTTTCCATTTCCCTCATACATTCTCATTATTAGGACAGTTCAAAACGTAGTTATTTCTCTAACTAAACTCATCCCTGTTTGTGGTGAGCTTCCTGAGGTGAGCTGGAACTTCCAGCTCTTTTCTCTTTTGTGTCTGAAAATTATTATTGCAAGAATGTCTTTTATTTTTCTTAAGACCCATAGATGAGTGAGACCATTCTGCGTTTTTCTCTCTCTCTGACTTATTTCACTCAGCATAATAGATTCCGTGTACATCCATGTAGGTATGATATTTTCAAAGTCTATAATGAAAAAAAATCAGGAATCTTCCATTGGATTGGCAAACAGCTCAGGGGTAGGACACTTTCTTTCTTTTTTATAATATTTTATTTAAATACCTTGATCACAAATATGATTGTGGTTGGGTTTCTGTCATGTAAAGAACACCACCCATCACCAGTGCAACATTCTCATCGCCAATGTCCCAAATCTCCACTTTCATTGTATGAATGAGGCCCTGGTTTTGATTTCTGGCTCTACTAAAAAACATTCTCTATTCTACCAGAATTTCAAAAAGTGATTTTTTTTTAGACAAACAATAGTAAAAGACATTTATTGCTATTAGTCATGTGAGAAGTATTAGTTTTCGTAGTCCACTAGGAAGCAGAAAGTTACCAAAGAATATAAACTGGGGAAAGGAGAACAATAAATGAGACTTAGAGAATGAACTTGAGACTTGCGTTCACTAAAATTCAAAAGGGGAAAGAAGCATAGAATGATAGATATGATAGATATAAATGACTTGTAACCTTAAAGCAAAAATACTTAGCAGAAACTAACAAGGAAAGGCAAATAAAAGTAGATCACATAAAAGGTTGGTATCAAAGTGCAAGAGGAGACAATCAGGGGAGCCAAAGAATCAAAGCCAGATCGCAAAACATTCTAAAATACTCATTAAAAAATGGCAGTAGGTCCTTTTATGTCAACAATTGCTCAAAATGTCAATGAATTAAACTTCCAATTAAAAGCCCATGAGTGGCTCAGATGGGTCAGAAACAAAATTGAGTCTGAAGCTTACAGGAAACACACTTGAACTCTAACAATAACAAGACACTGAGTACATAAAGGGCTGGGGAAAAAATCATGCAGGCTGTTGATAGTCTATGGGGAAATAAAAACAGAGATGTCCATAGTTATATCTGACAAAATTGAAATAAAAAGTAGGAAGGTAGGCTTCAATATTATATAATAATTAAGGGGTTAATAACTCAGGAGGACTTAAACTTATCAAAAATGACCTGAAGAGAAGCATCAGTGGAAACATAAAATGTAGTAGGAGACTTCAACATTCAATGCTCACTGTTCGGTAGATCAACTAGACAAAAATCATTAAAAATATTCCCCCTCAATGAGGAATAAGAAAAGCTGGAAGTTTTAGACATGTACCAGGATGTCCATCCCCTAAAACATGAATATTCCTTTGTATCCAGTGCACCTGGAGCTCTTTCCAGTTAGATCACACGCAGAATCACAATACTAGAATACATAAAGCAATGATAATAGGCATCTTATCATATTCATATTTTTTCAAAGCACTGTGTTATGAAGATAGAAATTAATCATAGGAAGTAGAAATAACTCCTGACCCTTCAGATTTGGAGACTGAGCAATATATTGTTGATGACCATTGAGTCAGAGACGATAAAGCTTAAAAATAGGGGCCGGAGAGATTGCATAGTGGTAGGAGGTTTACCTCACATGTGGCTGGCCCAGGACTGACTTAGGTTCAGTCCATGGAGCATCCCATAGGGTCCCCCAAGCCTGCCAGGAGTGATCTTTGAGCACGGAGCCAGGAGTAATCCAAGCACTGCCGGATGTGATCCCAAAACAAGACAAAACAAAAACAAAAACAAAAAGCTTAAAAATATTCCCGTATTTTGAAGCATTGAGTGGAAATAAAAAAGGGTCAAACGGACGTACCCAACCCAAAGTCAACAATAATAGAATCAAGAGACCCAAACAACAAGTTAAACACAGAATGGACCTGTTGCACTGGTAGACCAGAGGGCTAAAGGGGGGGAGGTCTGGGAGGCATGCTGAGAACTCTGGTGTGGGAAGTCAACACTGGTGGTGGGAATGAACCGCATTCACTGTCACTATGTACCTGAAACACAACTATGAAGAACTTGTAATTCACATTGGTCTCAATGAAAATTATATATATATATATATATATATATATATATATATATATATATATATATATATATATATATATATAAATAAAAATTTCTGCATTCTGGCCATATTTGAACCAGGCCAGCTCCATAGACTCACTATTTTTTCTCAAACAAGATGTAAACTAAGCTGTGAAAGATCATGGGCACACCAGCATCTCAGCAGAAAGCTGGCTCTCTTGGGAGGAAAAGACAGCTAAGTCCCCCCTTGTTGAAGCCACATCTGCTGCCTCGATTGCCCTGCCTCATCAATGACATTCTTTTTTTATTTTTAATAATTTCTTTATTTAAAGCACCATGGTTATAAACATGTTCATAACTGGGTTTATTGCTAACATCCTACAATTCCCTTTGGCGACACCAATGTGACCAAACTTAAGATTTGCCAGATTTTTTTTTTTATTTTTGACATCATCACGGCTTTTTGGAGTGAGTGCTGACATCCTTCCCCCACATATTTCTTCTTCCAGGAGGCCTGGAAGCTGAGAAATATGCCCTAAAAGATGTGGTATCAGTAATAATCTTTAAATCACTGGACAACTTTATTTGATTAATGCTGTCATCCCTATAGGAACACAACAACTTAACTGAATGAACAGCTAAAAACAAGAGCTTACTAAACTTTCGGTTGTTGTATTAATGACTTCATTGGAGATACAATAATTTTCATAAATGTATCAACTCTACTTCTTTCTTTTTTTTAAACTTTCTTCTCTTTTATATATTTTCTTTCCATTTTTTCAATAACTGTTTTCTTTTATCTGGAAACAAATGTATTATGATCAACTGTCAACTATGTGGTGCATTTTCTTTTTTATGTTTTTGGGCTACACCCAGTGGTGCTTAGGGCTAACTCGTATCTCTGCACTCAGATTTTACTCCTGGCAGGCTCAGGGGACCATATGGGATAATGGGGATTGAACCTGGGTCAACTGCGTGCAAGGCAAGAGACCTACCCACTGTGCTATCACTCCAGTTCCATGCATTTTCTTTCAAGAAATTAAAAAATATTCCTGGCCCCATTTTTTTTTTTAATTTATTGGGGCCGGAGAGATAGCACAGTTGTAGTGCTTTTGCCTTATAAACTCTGACCCAGGACCAATGGTGGTTCGAATTCCTGCATCCCATATGGTCCCCCGTGCCTGCTAAGAATGATTTCTGAGCAGAGATTCAGGAGTAACCCCTGATCGTCGTAGGGTGTGGCCTAAAAAAATAACCAAAAAAAAAAATCCTGGATTCTACTTTATTCCTTTGAATGCATTTATATTGGACTTATATTTTAGTGTCTTTTGAGTACAAACTCAAATTTCTTTTTTGTTTGTTTTTTTGTTTCTGGGCCACACACCCAGTGGTGCTCAGGGGTTACTCCTGGCTCTACACTCAGGCTTCACGCCTGGCAGGCTTGGTGGGTCATATGGGATACAGGGGATCAAAACCAGATCAGCCACTGGTTGACAAGCACCCAACCTACTGTGCTATCACTCTGGCCCATCCTTTATATTTTATTTGGATGATTTGTTTCTGATTCCTGCATGTATAGTGTAAGGGGCAAGATATTTAGGTATAGCATATATACACACATTTTTTAAAAATTTTGGGCCACATCTAGTAGTGCTCAGGGCATACTCCTGGCTCTATACTTAATGGGTCACTTCTGGCAGGGCTAAGGGGACTTTATTGGATGTTGGGGATCAAACCTGTCTCAGCTGCATGCAATGCAAGTCCTTCATCTGTTGTACTTATTGTTCTGATCATGAGTTTATGTATGCACTTTTATTTTTATTTTTTAATTAAATTTCTTTATTTTAGATACTGGTTTACAGAGTTGTTCATAATACAGTTATTCCTGGAAAACAGTATTCTATCATCCATGTAACACTCCCACCACCCTAGTCATCAGTTTCCTAACCTTCCTAAAGCCTGATCCTTGG
Source organism: Suncus etruscus (assembly GCF_024139225.1). Lineage (NCBI taxonomy): Eukaryota > Metazoa > Chordata > Mammalia > Eulipotyphla > Soricidae > Suncus > Suncus etruscus. The sequence continues at coordinate 2,299,087 of NC_064864.1, forward strand.
CAGGTGCAAACAATTTGCTTAATATTGTTTAGTACAATGAAAAGATAATGAAATTACAAAAAAATCTAAATTAAAAGAAAACTTTGGAACCATGTCTTACAATGGCATCTTATTTCATTGTCTGAAGGTCTGCCAAGCTGTATATGACCAGTTGAACATTTTATTGCTGATTTTGTTTGTTGAAGTTATGTGGGCTCTATGCTAATGTCACATTTAATTGGGTGGATTCTATTGGGAAATCAGTATTAATTATAGGAGTGTCTCGAGTCAATGCAGTCCATGAATCTGAGGATGTGTGGAGCTGGACTGATGAACTCATATGGCGACAGCTTCGTTTGCATAGGGGCTACTGGAATGGCCCCAATGATATTATATGTGAGGTTGGTAATTCCATGAGTTTTTTTTCTGTTGGGTCTCTTTTTATATATGCACTTTTAGATAAACTTTCTACCATCCTTAGTTTTGAATGGTTTTTCTTTTTTATTCTTATTGGGTTATACCCTACAAAGACTGACTCTGGGCTCTGCACTCAGGACTGACTCCTGGCAGGGTTGGGGGAGCATATGAAGAATGGTGATTGATTGAACCCAGGTTGACTGCGTGCAAGGCAAGCACCATACTACTGTTACTATCTCTCTGGCCCCAGTTCTTAGTTCTTGCATTATTCAATTATTAATTCAAATTTCTAGCTAGTTTTGTTGCTTTTTTGTTTTTCTTTGAAGTGCTTTTATGTTTTGAAGTTTTAGAAGATACAAAATTAAGTTGAAACATTATTGGAAGTTTTCTGTTCTAAGATCAGAAAGTATAAAATGCAAAGCTCATCATTTACCACTTTCTCTTGTAAGTTTAGGTATCCTTCCAAAACCTGCCTATATTTGTATATATTCCAATGACTTCAGGAAGCTGTACTTGTTATTTATATTTTATATGGGTTGTAGATGTTCTCAAGAGTGCTAATGCAATGTGACCTTATTTTATTTAAAATGTCACTCTCTAGTCACCATGTCTCTTAAAACAGGTGAAAAATTATGGGTATACTAGTCAGAGAGCTGAAATCTGAAAATCTTGGGAGGAGACCACGGGCCAACTCCCCACCCTTTCAAAGCCACGCCTGCTGCACCCATCACCCACATAAACCACTTCTCCAATAGTCCTGTTTCATCACTCATCTACAGCTTTCTGTAGAGATAGCAATCTGTCCAAAACTATAGGTATGCTAGTAATTGGACTGACATCACCAGGACTTTCTTGGAGTGAGTACAGGCACTCTCTCCCTTGTCTTCTCAGATTTCTGGAAGCTCTGGCAGCAGAAAACAAGCCCTACAAAAACCGCAGTATTAGCAATAACTCTTGGAATTCCTGAACCATGGAATAATTCCAATTTTTCTAATACTGACATACCCATAAGGACACACCAATTTAGACAGCAGTGTATGTATCTAAAGTCACCTAATGTTTTGAAACAAGAAGTAACAGGATGATCAACTAGGAGCAGAAGCTTACTAAACTTTCTGATAATGATTTCATAACCTCAATTAAAGATACAATAATTTTTTTTATTTTCTTCTTTATTTGAACATCTTGATTACATAAATGATTGTGATTAGGTTTTAGTCATGTAAAGAACACCCCCTTCACCAGTGCAACATTCCCACCACCAGAGTCCCCAATCTCCCTCCATCCCACCCCACCCCCACCTGTACTCCAGACAGGCTTTCCAGTTCCCTCATTCACATGAAAAAAAGTTTATTTTCTTTTGGAATAGATTCTGACTCTCTTGATATTAAAAAAACGGTCACATATCTGTGATGGTAGAACATGCATTCTTAAAAATTCCTTTAATTAGAAAAAATTATACTTCACAGTCCATAAATAGAGCCAGAGATTTAGAGCTGTAACAAATATAAATAACTTTGTCTTTTTACATGTATTTCAATGTGTAAATACATGAATTTTATGTGCATTAATTAATTTGATTCTCAAATATTTTAATGAGGTAGGTATAATTAGTACACAATTTTGGAAATAATCAAGGTCAAGAAAGGGTAAGAAACTTAGTGTCACGTTTTCATGCTTGTTACAACCCACAGAGTAAGCCATAGAGCTCATGTTTTTAAACTGATTTTGTAAAATTTTAGATAAGATATAATGTTGACTAAATAGAAATTTGTTTTTTAGATGTAAGATATATGTGAGATGTTGCACAATATTTTTTACTTTTGTTTAATTTTTTAAAAATATAAGTTACTTTATTTAAAGTACTTTATTTAAATACCAAGTATCACATAATTTGCATAGTTGATCATAACACGTTTCCAGGGTAAGTGGGAGTGAAATTATTATAAAAGATAGAAGAAAAGAAAAAATAGAGGGAAAAAACAGAGTACAGCAACAAGAGAAAATTAAGATAAATTTTTCTCTGAAAAAATATAAAAAATGTAGTTGCAATATTTTTATATTTTGGTGGTGCAGAGAATTGAATTAAAGGCTCACATATGCAAGGTAAATGCTTTGCCGCTAGATCACTTTCCTATTTCCTCCTCCCCCCAAACTTTTTTTGGGTTTTATTTTTTTGACCACATTAAGAAGTATTTAGAGTTGCTCCTAGAAGTACTTGAGGACTGTATGGTGCTGGATGCATGGGTGCATGTATATGGTGCTTTGGCATGTAAAACTAGTTGAGTTTTCACTTGCCCCCTATCTGAAAATTTAGAATGTGAAATCTTGTTATAAATTTTGACTTTGATTCAATATTTTATTTTTGTTTAGAGTGCCTTTTCAATCAGTCTTTCAGTTTTTTCTTTTTTTAAATATCATTATTTAAACACCTTGATTACAAATATGATTGTAGTTGGGTTTCAGTCATGTAAAGAACACTCTCCTTCACCAGTGCAACATTCCCATTACCAATGTCCCAAACCTCCCTTCTCCCCACCCCAGCCCCGCCTGTACTCTAGACAGGCTTTCTACTTCCCTCATTCACTCTCATTATTAGGATAGTTCCCAATGTAGTTATTTCTTTAACAGCACTCATTATTCTTTGTGGTGAGCTTCATGTTGTGAGCTGAACCTTCCAGTCCTTATCTCTTTTGTCTCTGAGAATTATTGCAAAAATGTCTTTCATTTTTCTTAAAACCCATAGATGTGTGAGACTATTCTGTGTCTATCTTTCTCCCTCTCACTTATTTCACTCAGCATAATAGATTCCATGTACATCCATGTATAGGAAAATTTCATGACTTAATCTCTCCTGATGGCTGCATAATATTCCATTGTCTCTTTAGCGATTTCTCTGTTGAAGGGCATCTTGGTTGTTTCCAGAGTCTAGCTCAGGGGCCTCAAACTCAATTTACCTGGGGGCCATAGGAGAAAAAGTCGGGGTGAGGCAGGGCTGCATAAGGGATTTCACAATAAAAAAGTTCTCAAACATCATTATTAACAGTTTTAATTATTTCTTCTGAACATGAATAGAACATTGAGTGAAGATCATGAACAGTTTTTCTGAACATGCCATCTTTTGCCTATTCCTTGCTGCCAGAGACTTGACAGCACTTCTTCTCACAAATCTGAACCACATTTGGCTTTAAAGAGAAAGCAGTTGAGACCCTCAGTATGGCTTGAAGATGATCATCATTAAGTCTAGACCTGTACTTTGACTTACTGAAGTTCAATGTGGAGAATAACTTTTCAAACAAATATGTGCTCCCAAAAAGGCACATGGTGCGCTTGAACATTTGGGAAAGCTCAGGGAAGCTGGCGGGCAATTCTCTCAAAAATTGCCCATGCATTTCTGCTTTTCCACTAATCTCCCTGAACTTGGCATTGAGATCAGAGTTGCATTGCAGGTCAATGAGTTCCATTTGAAGCACAGGAGGGGCATCTTTCACATCAAAGGAAAAGGGGTCCACAAAAATTTGGAAAGTGGCTCTGTGCTTTTTGAAGCCTGCAAATCTGTGATCAAATTCCTTATCTAGCTTAAAAATATAATCAACATATTTCTCACCACTGAATGGTATGCCTGCATCCACAAGTTTCTTGCATGCTGGGAAATGGCAAAGGTTTGTCTGAGAGAGCTGGGATTTCCATAACACAAGTTTTGTGGAGAATGCTCTCACGTTGTCATAGGCAACACTGATAAGCTGCCCAGGGCCTTATAACATCTTGTTTAGTACATTCAGCTTATGTGTGATGTCAACAAGAAAAGCTAAGTCCATGAGCCATTTGTGATCACTCAACTCAGAAACCGCATTCCCATCCTTCTCCATGAAGGCTTTCACTTTTCTCTCAACTCAACTCAGGACATTTCCCCTGCTGAGCCAATGTACCTCAGTGAAGTAGAGCACATCTCCATATTCTGACTCCATTTCCTCTAAAAAAGCATGGAACCTCCTTTGCTTTAAGCCCCTGGATCTGATTTGGTTGATGCATTTCACAATAACAGACATCACATAGTCACACAGCAGGCATTTACTGCAAAGGGCCTGCTGATGGATAATGCAGTGAAGAGCAATGGCCATCTCTACACCCTTGTCTTCAAGTTTTTTTTGAACAAGTGCCACCAGTCCATTTTTCTTCCCTGTCATCGATGGCACTCCATCAGTTATTATTCCAACAGACCTCTTCCATGGCAAACCTGCATTCTCATTGGTATCACACAGATACCAAAATATCTCATTAGCGGTAGTCTGACCATGCATTGGAATTATTGTGAGTAGTTTCTCTATCAATTCAAAATTGCAATCAACACCACGGACATAAATTGTGAGATGTGCAGTGTCTATCTGTGCCCTCATCAAGAGCAACTGAGTATGCATCAAAACATTTGGCTTTCTCACACAGTTGATGATAAAAGTCACTTGACATGTCAGAAATGCGCTCTGCCACAGTGTTGGCAGAAAGGCTGATTTTGCTAAACTGACCTTTCTTTTCCGGACAGATAATACTTGCAGCCTGTAACATGCATTTTTTAACAAACTCCCCTTCTGTGAATGGTTTCCCTGCCTTAGCAATCATCTCACTAACCATGTAACTAGCTTCGACTGATGCAACATTCTCTTTGGTTGCTTTCTTGAAGAAATCTTGTTGCCTCGTTAGACATGCTTTGAGACTGGCAACTGGCTTGGCTCTCTCATTTCCTTGATATTTTGCACATTCCTCAGCATGTTTAGTTGAATAATGGCGTTTCAAGTTGTATTCCTTGGGCACTGCAACTTTCTCTGAGCAAATAAGACATGTGGGGATGCCCCTGTGCTCAACAAAGAAATACTGCGTCTCCCACTTTTCCTGAAATTGTCTGTGCTCGTCATCAATCTTTCTCTTCACTGCAGGCTTTGATGAAGTCATGATGAAGGTATGACAAAATCTAATTCTGTAATAAACTTCTCTCCCTTCTCTCTCTTAGGCCTCTGATAATGCAAGGGACAGCGGGCAGGAGCAGCAGAAATGACATCTGCGCTAGGCACAAAGTATTTGGGATTAATCGCTTACTGAATATTCGCAATAAAAAAATCACATTAGTAAGAAAAAATCGCAAAAAATTGCATTAAACATTTGCATACCCCAAAGAAAACTGCTAGGGGTATGTAATGTTTAATGCGACTTTTTTCTTACTAATGCGATTTTTATTGCAATTATTCAGTAAGCGAATAATCGCGAATACTGCGATATTTGAAGGCCAGCCGTGGAGTTTGAGACCGGTGGTCTAGCTATTGTAAATAGTGCTGCAATGAAAATAGGTGTGAGGAAGGATTTTTTTTTTTTTTTTTGGTTTTTGGGCCACACCCAGTAACGCTCAGGGGTTACTCCTGGCTATGTGCTCAGAAGTTGCTCCTGGCTTGGGGGACCATATGGGACACCGGGGGATCGAACCGCGGTCCGTCCAAGGTTAGCGCAGGCAAGGCAGGCACCTTACCTTTAGCGCCACCGCCCGGCCCCAGAGGAAGGAATTTTTGAATTGTATTTTTATGTTCCTAGAGTATATCCCTAGGAGTGATATAGCTGGGTCATATGGGAGCTTGAATTCCAGTTTTTGGAGGAATCTCCATATCGCTTTCCATAAAGGTTGAACTAGACGGCATTCCCACCCGCAGTGGATGAGAGTTCCTTTCTCTCCACATTCCTGCCAACACTGCTTGTTCTCATTCTTTGTGATGTGTGCCAATCTTTGTGGCGTGAGATGGTACCTCATTGTTGTTTTGATTTGCATTTCCCAGATGAGTGGTGATTTGGAGCATTTTTTTATGTGCCTTTTGGCCATTTGTATTTCTTCTTTTTCAAAGTGTCTGTCCATTTCTTCTCCCCATTTTCTGATGGGATTAAATGTTTTTTTCTTGTAAAGTTCTGTCAGTGCCTTGCATATTTTGGAGATGATGGATATTGGGCTAATAATTTTTCCCATTCAGTGGTGGCTCTTGTAACCTGGGCACTATTTCCTTTGATTTTTTTTTATCAGTCTTTTCTATATGATTTTCTATCAGCTCTCATCATTTTACAATGAAATTTAGAGAGCACTCTTGGACTATTATATTTTATTGTAACTTCACTATATTATTATTCTTAAAAGAGTTGTAGATCAAAGTCAAATATTTAAATTATTTCAAGAACCTTATCTAGGAAAGTAAGAAACTGTCAGACTTAAAAAAATAATTTAATGTGCATACATTGGCTATTGTCAGACAAGGTTTAAATGTTTAAATGCTTTCTTACATCTCATTTTCTGGCATTTCTGTCTTCCTTTGCATTTACCTGTAAACTCACGAGTTCATGTTTGGAGATAGTAACTCATATTTTCCTCGCATCTTCTTGTCTTTGTTCACACAAGAAAATGCTGCCAAATTTGATATTCCTTTGCACTAGCAATATATACCTTAATTTTTGACTCCATAGATCTAATGATCCCCAAAGCAATGGAATTATAACAAAATAAGCAATTATGGTTAAGTAGTGAAAGGAGGAAAAACAATTGGTTAGACCACAATCTTATACAATATTTATCATTAGTTGACTCATTACATAAAATTGTTGCTGATTGTCCTCATTCAATTTTTTTGTTTTATTTTTTCTAATTTTTTTTGGGGGTCACACCCGGCAGAGCGCAGGGGTTACTCCTGGCTCTACACTCAGAAATCGCTCCTGGCAGACTCGGGGGACCGTATGGGATACTGGGATTCGAACCACTATCCTTCTGCATGGAAGGCAAATGCCTTACCTCCATGCTATCTCTCCAGTCCCTATTTTTCCTAACTTAATTTTATTTTTCCCCACAACTTTGAGCAATACATATTTAGATAGCTTACGTTTTATTAAAGAATTTGAACGTAGTCCTCTTTATAACATCCATTAGACTAATGCATCACACATAATTAGAAAAACAGCAGTGCACAGATCAGCAGGAAGAACGTGTTTTGGCAGAAACAAATTGTACATATTAGTATGTCTTTCCCATCAAAGAACATTCGATAACTGAGAGCAATTAACTTCACAATAAGTCTTGATTCTTCTTTGTAAGCCCATAAAAATTTAGATGTAAGATAAAACAATAATGCAGAATGTCAGCTGACAGATGGAAGACAAACCTTCAGAAATGCTATAGAGATAAAACTGCAAGGTGAAAACAATATCTAGATTGAAATAAAATTATGACTTTGGGGGGAGATCAATTCTCAGTTGGGAGTGTAAATGGCAGTGGCTTCTGATGTAGAGGGACTATGATGCTTGGTATTCATGCAATCCTCAAGGATTTCTGTGTATGTGCAGTCATGGTTGTCTTTCCCCTTCACATAAAAACAGCATTCTACAGCCTCAATGCCTTTTATTTTATTACTATTTATTTTTTCTGTGGGCAGTAGCTCTCTCATCAAGCTATTGAGTTGACCTTCCTGTAAGTTATAACCAATACTGAGAAAAAGTACATATAATAATATCAGATCTAATTGGTTTATGGAAAATCTTTCCCTGAAGACTGCACTTCCTAAAACGTGCTATTTATTTTATACCTATAATATTTATTTGTTAGCCTATATTTAGATTATTATATCTTAACAACTGGCATTAAGCATTGATTACAAGTTAAATATAGCCTAGGCTGAGAGATATGTTTAGGAAAGAAGGTTTACTACAAAAACTGATTATATTTTTATTCTCTCCTTTTTCTTTTCCCATATGTAATCTAGAATACCAGTTCTTACTTGTGAAATTCTTGGGGGAAGACAGATTTAAAACCATCATTCTACTGTATGAGACTAATACAGCCAAAACTTTTGTGTTGGCAATTAAAGCACAAAAGCGGTTACATTTTTAGATTAGAAAATGGAAAATAATAAAACCACTTTAAATAAAATGTAAAATCACTTTCTAGGTAGAATACAATTTTTTTTAAAAATCTAAAATTCTTTTTGTAATGGCACTACAGATATAAAGCACCATTATTTAAAGTGATAAAAATGTCACTGAATCTTTGTTGCTTGAAGCTAAATGCATCCGTGACATCTGACAGAAGCTATGCTAACTCTCAATTACCCACCTATGGTTATGAGAGACAGCAAAAACATAGGCAATTGCACCCAGAAAACATTAAAAATGTTTTAAGCATATATTAAAGTTCTTCATTATAAATGCCTCCCCCCTCCCCAAAGCTTCTTGGAAAAAGATTCTGAGTGATCAGTACTTTCTTCTTATTTTCATACTTACACTTCTGACAGGAATGATGGAAAATGCTCTATTAAGGGGAAAAGGCCCTTTGGGTAAAAAAAAAAAAAGGTACTTCTAGGTAAAAAGGAAGTAAAAGTCTTATTTTGCACATCTCAAGTAAATAGTCCTTGGTTTTCTCTTTAGGGTCCAAGGTGTCATTTTTTCCCTAGTAGGATAATTTCAAATCCATTTCTTTTAAAAGACTCACCAATTGCTGGAAGGCAAGAGGCCTACTATATTGCATCATGTTCTTCAGTGCTTAGGAACTGTATGGTCAGTGGATGTACAAAGTACTCTTTCATGAGGATGGGATAGAACAGTGCAATCTGAGAAAAGCAAATGCTCTACCTGCTATATTATCTCTTTGGTTTAAATAAGAAGGTCATACGTCTGTTGGAAGAAGTTTGAGATTAGCCTTACTTTAAAGAAATATGCTACCTGCTATATTAATAAAACAACCGTAGCAGCAGCATCAACAACACAAATTTTATGAGTAAATTGTATGTGGCAAGGGCTGAAAGAGTGATCATGACTTTTTGCAGTCACTGGAGAGATCACTTCTATAGACTAGAGGGATCAAGGGACTTCATTTGGGAGTTAACAGTTTGCCCTCTGGACCTGGAACACTGGTGCAGAATTAAAATTGGTGAAAGGGATGCTAAAGGTAAAGCTGTTTAAATGGGGGAAGAGACAAGGAAAAGACTAATTAAAAAAAAGGAGTAGGTCAGTTTAGGGAATGATCTGTAGGCCACAGCTGGTGATACACAGTTTACTCTTGGCTCTGCACTCAGGGATTACTTGTGGTTGGTTAGGGGACCATATGAGATGCGGGGATCTAATATGGGTCGCCATATGCAAGGCAAAGGGAAGCTATGTACCATAGTCCCATCTCCCAAATGAAAAGGGTTTGATCCCTGGCACCATGCGTGGTTATTCAGTTATCACTAGGAGTGATCTTGGAAAACAGAGCAGGGAGTAAACTCTGAGCACCATCAGGTAACCTCCCCCCAAATAAAAATAATTTATATATTTTGGTTATTAATTCTTTGTTAGATGAATGAAGCCCTAATACCTTTATGCAACATTGGTAAAATTGCCCTTTTGTGGTAGATTAAAAAATCTACTCATATATATTTTTGGCTTTTGTCTCTTTCATCATTAGAGATAAAATTTGCAAACGTATTATCAAGATTGAAGTTTAAGGAGTATGATCTATGTTTTTTAATGTATTCTATTTTCAAGTCTTACATATTAGTCTTTAATTCATTTTGAATAGATTTTTATAGATGGTGTTAAACAGTGATATTGTTTAACACTATATAATTTCTTCAGTGTGTATTCTAGGTTCTTTAGTCCCAATTTAAATATCCACATATGGGAACATAATGTGTCTAACAAATCTTCTGAGTTTTAAAAATTCTATTCCAGACATCTTTGTGTCTGCTTTTGTTCCTATATATAGATAACATAAAAAAATCTCATCTTTTGAAGACTATGATATGACGTTTTCATTTTTCTTTATTTTGCTTAGCCTTGTTTTTGATATTTGGAATCTTTGTGTTTCAATACAGTTTTAGGATTATTTATTTTATCCCCCTTGAAACTTGCCTTAGGATTTTGATAGGGAATTCCACTGAACCGATAGATAACTTTAGATAAGCTAGTTATTTTAAATAATATTTACTATTTTATTCTATAATCATGGGCTGTCTTTTCATTTCTTTTTATCTTCTATTTCTTTTAACAGTGTCATAGTTTTCACTATGTAATTCACCACCTTTGTTAGGGGTATTCCCAAATATTTTATAATTTTTGATGCATCAAAACAAGTTATTTGTCTCACTTGTCTTTCCTTTAATTCACTTTTTTGCATACAGAAAAGCATCAGATTTTATATATTGATTTCCCCCTTTTAATTTATATTAATTTTGAACCATCTTTAGGCATTTCTATATGTGTTTTCTTGCTATCTATCTCTCGATGGCAATGATTTTATTTATTTTCTGATTTGGATTTTTCTTACTGCTAGACTATTCTGGATAGGGTTTTTAAAACTATTTGAATACTAGTGATAAGATTACAACATTTTTGTCGTATTTATGATCTTAGATACAAAGCTTTCAGTTTCTCATTATTTAGTTAGCCATAGATTTATAATATATAGTCTCAATTATGTTGAGTTATGTTCTTTCATCCTGTTTATTGAATTTTTTCAATCATAAATGGTTATTAACTTTGCCAAATTCTTCTTCAGCATTTATTGATAAAATAATGTATTTTTGTCTTTGCTTTTGTGGATGTGATATCTTACGTAGATACATTTATGAATGCTGTAAATGTATTTATGCATATTATGTAAGTTTATTCTTGTATATTGAGCTATGCTTACACCCCAAGATTGAGTCCCACCCCCCATTTCTACTGTATGACCTTTCTGATGTATGGTTGGATTTTGTTTGCTAACATTTGTTGAACTTTTCCAGGAGGTTTCCCAGCATCGTCCAGGGAGCGTGGGGACAAGTCCTGCTGCTAATCAATTGGGCAGAATTATTCAGTTCTTGGTTCTGGTAATGTGCTTCTCAGGTTGGCGATGCAGGGGACTACATCAGCCACAGCAGTGCTTGAGGGGCCATGTGGTGCTGGAATTGAACTGAGGTCCCTGGCATGCAAGGCACATGTCTCAAGACCAAAAGCCATCTTCCATTTGTTGAGAATTTTTGCATCTATGTGCCTCAGAGATATTACTTTATAATTAAATACTTTTGTTTTGTTTTTGGATTACAACTGAATGTGCTGAGGACTTACAATCTGGATTTGCACACAGAGATCACCTTTTTTTTTTTTTCGGGCCACACCCGTTTGATGCTCAGGGGTTACTCCTGGCTAAGCACTCAGAAATTGCCCCTGGCTTGGGGAGACCATATGGGACGCCAGGGATCGAACCACAGTCCTTCCTTGGCTAGCGCTTGCAAGGCAGACACCCTACCTCTAGCGCCACCTCGCCGGCCCCCAGATCACTCCTTTTAAAAATTACTTTATTTAAGCACTGTGTTTATGAAATTGTTCACGATTGAGTTTTACCACCCTCCTCGAGTGCATGCTTCTGTCATCAATGTCTTCCATTTTCCTCTCCCCTTCCCCTCCCCCTGCCTCTGGGCAGACATTTCACTTCTCTCTCTCTCTCTCTCTCTCTCTCTCTCTCTCTCTCTCTCTTTTTCTCTCTCTCCCTCCTCCCTCTCTCTCTCCCTCTCTCTCCCTCTTTCTCTCTCCCTCTCTCTCTCCCTATCCCTCTCTCTCCCTCTTTGTCTCTCTTCCTCTCTCTCCCTCTCCCTTCCTCTTTCCCTCTCTCTCCCTCCCTCTCTCCCCCTCTCCCTCCCTCTCTCTCCCTCTCTTCCTCCCTCTCTCCCCCTCTCTCCTCTCTCTTCCTCTCTCCCCCTCTCTGTCTCTCTTACTCTCTCTCTCCCTCTCTGTCCCCCTCTCTCTCCCTCCCTCTCTCTCCCTCTTTCCCCCTTCCTCCCTCTCTCTCCCTCTCTCTCCCTCTCTTTCCCTCTCTCCCTCCCTCTCTCCCCCCCTCTTCCTTCCTCCCTCTCTCCCCCTCTCTCTCTGTTCCTTTCTCCCTCTCTCTCCCTCCCTCTCCCTCTCTCTCCCTCCCTCTCCCTCTTTTTTCCTCCCTCTCCCTCTCTCTCCCTCCCACTCTCTCCCTCTTTCCCCCTTCCTCCCTCTCTCTCCCTCTCTCTCCCTCTCTTTCCCTCTCTCCCTCCCCTCTCCCCCCTCTCCCTATCCCTCTCTCTCCCTCTCTCTCTTCCTTTCTCCCTCTCTCCCTCTCTCTCCCTCCCTCTCCCTCTCTCTCCCTCCCTCTCCCTCTTTCTCCCTCCCTCTCCCTCTCTCTCCCTCCCTCTCTCTCTCCCTCCCCCTCCTTTGACACTGTGGTTTGCACTATTGTTAATGAAGAGGTACCATGCATTTCACTTTATCCTTTATCAGTACTCTGTTTTTGTCCAGACAGATCAGTCCTATCTATTATTGTCATAATATCTACCCTTATCTACCCTTACTGCAATCCCAGCTCTTTGTGGCAAGCTTCCTGCCATGGACTGGTCTTCCTGGCACTCAGTTCTATTGTATCTGGATATTATTACCATACTATCTTTTATTTTTCTTATATCCCGCAAATGAGTGAGATTATTCTGTTTATTAGATTCGAGGGACCATATCGAGTTCAATATGGTTTGAGGGACCATATTGGGTGACAGAGATTAAACCTGGGTCAGCCACATGGAAGACAAGTGCTCCAGTCTCCATGTTGAAAATCTATTTTCTATCTTTGCTCAATTGTTTTCTTTTATTCTTCATTCCTTGCCCAATAATTTTAATGTGTTAAATAATGTAGCAAGAGTCTTAATCAATTTTTTTATTGATAGAGAAGACATACAATTGGCTTTTAACCATATTTTTTGGGTGGGGGTGAGGATCAGGACATACTAACTATGCTCATGACTTGCTACTGGCTGTGTACTCAGGGCTCATTTCTGTTTAGGTTCAGGGGTTTAGATGGAGTGCTGGTAAGGCTCAGGGGATATATAGAATGGCAACTCTCTCTCTCTTGGCTGATTTAAAGATCAGAATAATACACTTCTTATGCGTTTGGGGACACTGCCTTATCTTTGATTGTTTTGGAAGATTTTGACAAAAGAGGGTGTTATATCTTCTGTGAAAGTTACATATAATTCACAAGTGAGTCAATTTACTTTGGGGCTTATGTTCTTTGAGTACTTTTATTACTATTTTGATTTTTGTGTGCTCATGATCTGTTCAAGCTATGGAACGTTTTTATTCTAAAATAAAATAAAAATTTAATGTAATAAAAAATTAAGAGGTTTGAAATTCTAAAATAACATCTATTTCTTCTAGCTAGTTTGCATATACTGTAGTTCATTACAATGTTCTACATTTCTTCGGCACTTTTTTCTTTCATTTTGTATTACATTTAAATTACGTTTCTCTTTGTATTTTGTCTCATTTCATTCTTTATGATTTTTAAATTTAAGGTTTTTTTCTTTACTTTCTTTTATCTTCAGGCTAGGTACTTTATTGATTTTGTCTATTCCTTCTAAGAGCCAGTTTCAAATTGAGCTCACACCTGGTGACATTTAGGGCTACTCTTGGTTCAGGGAGCCACTCCTGTTAGTGCTCAGGAGACCTTGCAGTTATGGGCTTGAACTAGGGTATTTTATCTGAAAATTTTGTGTAAATTGTGCCCTTTTCTTGACAAAGTGAAATTTTGTATTTTTTGGAGTTTTATTTCCTGTCTAACTTTAATATAATTTTTTTATTGACTGGTTTTGTTTATTATTCTTTTCCGATACTTATAACCTGATGGTTATATTGTTTCTGTAAAACTATTGTGAATTTGTGTTATTGTGAATTTTCCTTTAATATTGCTTTTGCTTATGCCATAGGCTGATAGTCATCTCTTTATTTATTTATTTATTTATTTATTTTTGCATTTATATATGTGATTATTTGTCTCTCCTTCAGGACCATAATCTCCATTGGAATTGGGTTCTTCCCCCCTTTTTTCATGTCTTTATTTTTGTTGGTCAACAGATAATTTTTATTTTCCTTCAATTCACTTCAAAATTCAATTAAGAATTATTCTGAAGCATGTTTATTCATCTCCATATTTTTGTCTCCCCCCCCCCCACATCATACCATTATGTTAAGAAAAGATACTTGGTAAGATTCTATCTTCATTTGTTGATGTCTGAGAATGTTGATCCTTGAGAATGTTAATGTGTACTTTAAAAGAACATATGTTTGGTCTGGAGCAATATCACCATGATAGGACATTTGCCTTGCACACGGCTCACCTGGAACTAATTTGGGTTCAATCCCCCAAATCCCATATGGTCCCCTGAGCCTGCCTAGAGCAATTTCAGAGTGCAGAGTGAGCAGTAACCTCTGAATGCTGCCAGGTATGTCCCCACCTTGCCCCCCCCCCCAAAAAAAAAGGGGAACATTTGGTCTTCTTTGGGCATTGAAATTTTTGTATATGTATGTAAAGTTTATGTGATAAATTATTTCATTTTGTTTTCCTGGACCTCAGATGTGTAGAGAGAGAGGGGACCAATGGTTGTGGTTTCCTTTGGGTACCATTTTATTGAGGAGGTGAGAAAATCCCTCCATAGAAAAATCTCTTATTGTCCCGTCTTCTTGTCTCCTTTGGTAACTAGAACTGTTCCTACTCTGAGCAGAAAGTGCTTTGTTCAGATTGCTGCTCCAGGTTAATAAATAGGCAGATGCACCTGGCTTCACCATGCACAGACTTCCCTGGCTTTTCAGAACACAGAGGAAAACTACTAGCTGGTGTTTTATATCTCGTTGAATCACCTATCAAAGTATGGATCGGCTCCATTTCTGTGAAGGAGCTTCCAGAATATTCCAATAATCCAATCTGTTGGAATATTGGAATATTCAATAGCTTCCAGATATTGCATGTCTCTACTATCTTGGTGGAAAAGCTAGAGAAATAGTACAGTGGATTAGGCTCTTATCTTGCTGACCAGAGTCCAATCTCTGACACCCATAACACAGAACCTCCCCCTCCCCACACAAACTCTTTCTGGAATGATCCCTGAGTACTTAAGAAATGGCCTGCAATCAGAAACAGACAGCCTTGGAAAAGCATTAGATCTGAAGGTATATAGGACCATGGCATTTGACTTCCATACTATGTCTGATAAATCATTGAGAATATTTTTGTCTGTTCAGAGTCAATCTCAGCTCATTATACACATTCTTTTTTTTCCAGTGACTTAATTTCTTTCTTTCTTTTTTAAGTTACAAGTCTTTCACAGGTATATTTAAGATACACAGTGAGAGTGAATTAGGGCAGTTCCCACCACCAATGATGACCTCCTTCTGTCATTGATCCCAGCATACATCCCATATCTCCACCTTCAGTCTCCTGGACTGTGAGGATAACAGGTCCCTTTAGTGTATAGTCCCTTGATTCTATTGTCATCAGCTTTGAATTGGATATTTAAGATCGATCAGTTTTTATTTCCACTCAATGCTCATGAGACTATTTTGCTCCTGGGATCTTTTGCCTCTGTGAAGGAGTTAGTTCACTGGAGCCTTGGACTGACTGTGCATATCTCAAGACTTCTGATCCTTTTTCTGCTTGAACCATCATCTGAGCATCAGTCTTACTGATTCTTTTGGCCCTAACTATAGAGGCACATTGCTATAGTTGGAGGCTTCTGTGTTACATCACTGAAAACAATGTGTCCTGGATCAGTGAGTGATTAGAGAAGGAGTTGGGAGGTGTGGGGTACAGGGGTGGAGTTTGACTAATATTGATGATATTTCGTGCAGCTGCAGTACTCAATTTCACATATTCTCATGAGTGAATCTACCTAATCATTGAAGTCCTAGAGATTTTTGGATCCCATAAGTCTTGCCCTTGCTCTGCTTGATCTTCAGTTTGCACTCACACAGTTCTCTGCTTCACTGAGGTTGGTGGCTAAAGATCTGGCCCATTTCTATTTGTTCTGCCATTTTGGTTTTATCTTTATAAACAGCAGCTTGATCAGATAGCCTCTTATGATGAACTGATGTGAACTGCATTGAATATATAGTGAACTTTTATAAAATGTACATCTTTCACTGACATGTACTGTACATGTACATGTACTCTGACATCACATTGTGGTGGCCATATTTTAGGGTTGTGTCCAACAAATCGCCCTTTTATGGTCTATGGTTCTCAAATATCCCATTTTAAAGACTCACTGAGAACAGAAAAAAGCTAATATGTCAGTGTTCTTGCACTGTCCTCCTGGGATATCTTGCTCTAAAAAGTGTACATTCTCTCTTCTCAAGCCAAATGCTCACAAAGTGTTTGTTCCTCGACCATAGCCTGAGAATTGCTGTTCTAGGAAGAACTAGATCCTTCCATAGCAACTTTTAGTGAGACAGAATGCCTGACAGTTTTTAGCATCCAAGGGGTGTACATTCTGTAAATTCAGCACGTTTAATCTAAATTACACACTGATCTTGCTCTCAATGCCATCTTCACTCACCACCATCTCACAAATCATTTGAAGTAGAATAGTAATAGATATGGACACGATGAAATATTGCCTTAGTAGTTTACTGTACAGTACAGCGAAGTTTTGAGTGAAATTTTCTCGAAGTCTCTAATTTGAACACAACGTGTTTTCATTTCTTTGATTCTATTTTGAATTAGTATCTTCTGTTATGATTAATATTACTTTCATAATGAATATGTACTGGAAAATGATGCGTTCTTTAAAATATTTTCAAATGGAATCATCATGAATTACAGGTACAAAATTATTCATTACTGAATTTCAAGCATATAGTGTTCAAACACCAATCCCTTCACCAGTGTCCAATTCCCTTTATCAATACCCCTAGCTTCCCTCCTGGCCTGTTTCTACGTCAGGTACATTTTACTTTTTACCTCCTCCTCCCTAAAAACATGGTGGTTTACAATATTGTTACTGATAGGCAGTCATGTATGTCACGAGTATGCCACTTTTATCAAAAGATAAAGTGACCACTTTCCTTCAACATTGTCACCTACCTACCTCTTCTCCTACTTCTTTTCTGACACATTTCATCTCTCACCCCTTATTCTCAAAGGCCAACTTTCTACGAAGGATCTGATCCCCTGCTTATTGTTCTGCTTTTACCTTTGGGCTTTGATTATTCCCTTACTATGTTTCTTTAAGCCTGCATAGAAGTGAGGTTATTCTGTGCCCGTCCTTTTTCCTTTGTAGAAATTATGTTAATTTAATTAATAATTTATTTCGATCACTCTTGGCAGTGCTCAGGGTTTATTTCTGACTCTGTACTCAGGGATCACTCCTACTGGTGCTCAGAAGACCACTTGGGGTGACAGGGATCAAATCCGGGTTGGCCACTTGCAATAGCAATGCCCTGCTGTACTAATGCTCTGGCTCCAAGGTTTTATTTAATTTCTTTTATTTATTTATTTATTTATTTATTTATTTATTTATTTATTTATTTATTTATTTATTTATTGTGGCTTTTGGGCCACACTTGGCAATGCTCAGGGGTTACTCCTTACTATGCACTCAAAATCACTCCTGGCTTGGGGAACCACGTGGGACACCAGGGATCGAACCCAGGTCCGTCCTGGGTCAGAACATGCAAGGCAAATGTTCTACCACTGTGCTATTGCTTCGGCCCCTCCAATGTTTTATTTTTTGAGAAAACCTTTTCTATTCTGTGTAATAAAAAACAAATGCCAAAAGGAGTCCAAGATTCTGAGCAACTGGAACAATGAAAAAATTCTAAAACATTTCAATAATGCACACCTGAAACTTACATGTTTTTTAATATCCTTATTTAAACACCATGATTACAAATACGATTTTAGTTGGGTTTCAGCCATGTAAAGAACACCCCCCTTCACCAGTGCAACATTCCCATCACCAATGTCCCAAATCTCTCCACCCCAGCCCCACCTGTACTCTAGACAGGCTTTCTACTTCTCTCATTCATTCTCATTGTTAGGATAGTTTCCAATGTAGTTATTTCTTTAACAGCACTCATTATTCTTTGTGGTGAGCTTCATGTTGTGAGCTGAACCTTCCAGCCCTTATCTCTTTTGTCTTATCTCTTTTTGAGAATTATTGCAAAAATGTCTTTCATTTTTCTTAAAACCCATAGATGAGTGAGACTATTCTGTGTCTATCTTTCTCCCTCTCACTTATTTCACTCAGCATAATAGATTCCATGTACATCCATGTATAGGAAAATTTCATGACTTCATCTCTCCTGATGGCTGCATAATATTCCATTGTGTATATGTTCACAAGTGGTTTTTTTTGTTTTGTTTTGTTTTGTTTTGTTTTGTTTTGGGGTCACACCTGGCAGCACTCTGGCTCTATGCTCAGAAATCGCTCCTGGCAGGGGTGAGGGACCACATGGGATGCTGGGATTTGAACCAATGACCTTCTGCATGAAAAGCAATAGCCTTACCTCCATGCTATCTCTCCAGCCCCCTCCATTGTGTATATATACCACAGTTTCTTTAGCCATTCATCTGTTGAAGGGCATCTTGGTTGTTTTCAGAGTTTGGCTATGGTAAATAGTGCTGCAATGAATATAGGTGTAAGGAAGGGATTTTTGTATTGTATTTTTGTGTTCTTCGGGTATATTCCTAGGAGTGGTATAGCTGGATTGTATAGGAGCCCAATTTCCAGTTTTTGGAGGAATCTCCATATTGCTTTCCGTAAAGGTTGCATTTCCACCAGCAGTGATGAGAATTCCTTTCTCTCCATACCCCCGCCAGTACTGCTTGTTCTCATTCTTTGTGATGTGTGCCAATCTCTGTGGAGTGAGATGGTACCTCATAGTTGTGAAACTTACATGTTCTAAGCAACATTGCTTCAATTAGATTATTACTCAACAAAAAAGAAAAGTAATAGAAGTGAAACCATATATAATTTGCCTTGTTTATATCATTTTTTCAGTAATAATCTCTATGACTTAGTAGATGTCTAAGGTAATTTGAACTTTTTGTTTTGTTTTGGGCTACAACTAGCGGTATTCAGGTTTTCCCCTGTCTCTGCACTCAGGAATAACTCCTGTTAGTGCAGAGGGGATGATGTGGGAGGCTGTGATCAAACCTGGATTGTTTGTAAGCAAGGCAAGTGCCTTATCTCTTGTACTATCTCTCTGGCCTAGGTAATTTTTCGTTAATTGCTGTTAATCCTCTTTTTAAAATAAAAAAAAAGTTTATCAACTATCAAGAGTCTTTTTGGGGAATTAATTTATGTATTAATTAGTAAAGTAGCATATGCTAGAAAATGGTTTTAGCTGTGCGTCTTTGAAAATCCATATAACTTGATAAGAGAGTTGATCACTGAAAGTTTAATTTTATCCTTCAACATGCTTTTGTACCCTTTGTCATTTACTTACTCTTTTTTTCCTTTCCCTTTTTTGTAACAACTTACTGGTTATCTATTTTCCAATTCATTCCTATATCCATTTTAATTTTATTTATTTTATCTGTTTTCTCTGCAAACCAGGTGCATACAATTATAATGTTTTTTTTTTAGTTAAAATTATTTATTATTTTTGAGCCATAACTGGTGGTGGTTAGTGGTTACTCCTGACTCTGCCCTCAGAAATCACTCCTGGTGGGTTTGGGGGATCATATGGGATGCTGGGATTCAAACCCAGGTGGGCCGAGTACAAAGCAAGTACTCTAACCATGGTACTGTTGTTTTGGTTTCTCTGGCTTATTTCATAATAAATATTTCATAAGCATAATATTCTGCTATTGCTATACATGGTAGAATTTCATCTTTTAAAACAGAGCATTTCAGTGCGCTTATGTACCACATCTCTTTGATTTTTTTTTTATTAGTCGAGAGGCACTTATGTTGCTCTCAGTTTTTAACTATTGTGAATATTGCTGCAAGGAACATGGGCTTGTTATAATTTTGTATTTGTTGACTAGTACTCAGGAAAAGCATTACAGGACCATATGAAACTTGCATTTTTTAATTTTTAATGAAATATTCACACTGATTTTTATAGTAGCTGTACGTTTAGAAAAATTTCATCATACTGTAAAAATGTTCTATTTCTATTCGTATCTTCTCCAACGCTTTTTTGTTTTTTCATCCTAATTATTTTCACAGTTATGAGGTGAAATTTCACTGTTTTAACTTTTTATTCCCTAATTACAAGAGGTGATGAGTTCTCTTTATGTGCCTGTTGGCCATCTGTATGTCTTCCTCAGTGAATTGTTAATCAGGACCTCTACCTATTTTTGATTGTTTATTTTTATGCTGTATTTTATAAATTCCTTGTGTATCTTAACATTAACTACTTATAAGTATAATGTTCAAATATTTATTCCTAGTATGTAAGGCCTCTTTTAATTTTTATTAAATTTTTTTAAGTTTTGCTATGCAGAACTATTTTAGTTCAATGAAGCCCATTTGTTTATTTTTGTGTTGTCTTGTTGTAGAAGTCTATGAGCTTATAGCTTCAGTTCCTATAATATTTAGTGAAATTTAATAATGTGCTATTAATAGCAAAAATTGATATTTTAGAGGTATTAATGAATTATATCTTTGAGTTTATTTTACCTCCTCTTTCTTTCATAGACTATCCTGGAAATAATATCAGTTGATTTGGGTTTAGGTTCATTCACTTGGTTTTACGCTCAGAAGTTAAAATTTAATGTCCATCTCTAATTAATCAATCACAATGAAAACAAAACTATGGGAAAGTTCTATCTTTAATCTTTATCCTGTTAGGTAATGCAAAGTATATAGACAACACTGAGCACATTTTTCAACAATATTTGTATGAGGGAGCATTGCATCATTAACTTTCCTGGGGCTGATACTACTTAATCTTGTTTGAAGGGCAAGATCACAGAATTGTGAAAATGTTTGCAAAGAAGGAGAAAAAAATTTATGTTGCATGGTAGTAATGTGAAAATAGATAAAGAGAACGGTCAAAACGAAAGCTTATATTAGAGTATTTCTGAAGAGAGACAAAATATGTGAGAGCTTTTGACTTTAGAGTGGGAAATAGAATCATCCTATTCAAAACTGGGTATATATTAAGTAGAGTTAAATCTTTGTAAGGCAAGGGAAAAGTAGCAGTTACTCTTTGCTAGAAGATAAAGAGAATAATCTTAAGGTAAATGTCAAGGGAGTAATTTACTTACACAGTAATTTTAATGATGAAGACATTTTGCTTTTGCTCCATGAACATGAGACATGTGCAGCTTATGATCAGAGATAGTAAAACTAGTTTTCAGCATATGCCACAGTTATGAATTCTAAATCTTATTCATTTCTAATAGAAGTATTGCTCTTCAGGAGAGAAAGAAAGAAAACCTATAAAACATTCATCAAAGAAAAATATGCAGTGCTTTGGCTTGAAAAGATGAAAACAGTCATTTTGAAAGAAGCTGAAATTGATTTTCACGTATTCCCTTTTCTCCGAAAGCTACTAATAGTGGCTGACCGCATGGACAGAAATGAGACACAGAATGAGACACAGAAATGAGACAGAAGTAGCGTGTTACTCTCTCTACACAAATGTAAAGTCTGAGGTTCAAATGCTATATGAACTTTGAATTCTTGGATCTACAAAGTCTTGGGAGTTCTTGATTACATGGGAAGTTCTACAGTAGTTCATTCTCATTTCCTCCAGACACTTACTAATCAAGAGAAATTATTCTATTGTTATCTGAATAAAAGTGACGAGTGTCCTATAGCAAGGACAGTGAATTGTGAATGAAAATCCTATTGTAGGTCAGTATTGGACTTTGAATTTGGTTAAAACTGACAGTTACTCAGTATTCACATGCTTAACCGAAGTACCCATTTCTCATGAACTTTAAGTTTTAAGCATCACCTCTTTAAAACTATTTTTGATAATATTTTCATGGTATTTGTTGTCTTCCTTTTTTTCTCTTTGGGCCACATATGGAAGTTCTCAGAGATTGCTCCTGGTACTATATTCAGGATCACTATGGTGGGACTCGGGGTATTAGATTTTGCTGGGGATCGAGACCAGGTTGGCTACAGACAAAGCAAGGACCTTACCAACTCTACTATCTCTTAGGTACTGTGCTTCATATATACACACACACACACACATACATATATCAACACATATAGATATTGGAGGAAAAATTGTTAGAGTAAATAAGAAGAGTAAAAATAATCTATATTCTTATAGTGGTCTTGAGTATAAAGAGTGGTAGATTTTCCTGCCAACCCACATTCTAAGCTGGAGCTCTGGATAAATTTTCCTAGAAATATTTAATTCACATTTACAAAAAGATCATGCATGATGGCTTAAGGCTATTTCTGAAATCCCCATTTGAGCTTGCATAGGAACTTTTGCTATCAATTAGTCATAACTTCCTAACACTCTTCTTTCCACCACTTCCTTTTAGAGTCAGTCCTCTTAGAAACTTAATTTTTATCATCAGACATTGCACATTTCACTACCAGTTTTTTTTTATAACTAGAAAAGCACTGGGTTCTGACCTCAGAACCCTTAAAGGCAACATGGAAGCTTCTCATGATACAATAGATGTTTTATACTAGTGACTGCCTACAAACTATATAATCATTTGGCAACTTTTATTTGTTTGATCTTATAATGTAAAGTTGTTGGAATAGGGAATGTTTTATGCCTCTCCCACTAACACTGTGATTATTGACAATGTGAACATTCTTCTGAGGTCCATGCAGTTGACTAATTAGGCCATCCAAGTAGCAGATGTCAAATATATGAAACAGATTTACTAGAGAACACATTTTTTAAAAATAATGTTTATAGAGGCCAATGTGAATTACAAGTATTTCACAGTTTTATTTCAGATACAGGGACAGTGAAGTAGGGCCATTCTCACCACCAGTGTTGACCTCCCTCCGCCATAGTTCCCAGTATGCCTCCCATATCTCCACCCTTAATCCCCTGTCTGCTAGTGTAACTGGTACCTCTTGAGTATAGATTGTTGTAGTTTGGGTCTCTTAATCCTACTGTCATTGACTTTGGGTTGGGTATTTAGATCTGATCATATTTTATTTCAACTCAATGTTCCTGAGACCACTTGACCCCAGGGTTCCATCCACTTTTTTTTTTCTCAGTTTGTCAGAAGACATAGAAATATGAGGTAGAACAAGATGATTCATGCAGATAACTCATTTTATGACAATTGAAAAGAGAGTCTAGGAGTCTGGTTAAGTCATTATTTTTGAGTTTATATAATAGTTTCTTTATATGAACTATTTCATGTAATTTTATAACTACTCTATGATGATGTGATAGCAGAATAAAGGTTCCCAAATATATCTATGTTCTAATCTCTGTAATCTACAAATTTGTTTTGTTATAGAGTAAAGGAGAATATAAGATTGCAAATGAACTTAAGATTGCTAATCAGTTGACTTTAAGATGTGAAGTTTGCCTTGGATTGTCAAATTAGCCAGAAGGGTCTTTAAAAGTAGAAATAAGAGATGAAAGAGAGGGAACCAGACAATACAGCAATAGAAGATCTTGTCCTGACACCGGTGACTTGGAAGACAGCAGGACAAGGTTACTACTCAAGAAACGTGAGTGACATCTAAAAGCAGGAAAATACGAGAAAAAAGATTCTCCCTGAAAGTCTCCAGAACAGGAATCCTTTTAACACCCTGATTTGAGCCTGCCACCAAATTTCAATTTATCATGTTCATTACTGTAAGATAATAAATTCATATTATTTTCTTTATTTTTGTTTTGTTTTGGAGGCCATACCTGACTGCTAAGAACTCACTCTTGGTAATGATTGGGGAACCAAACGTGATATAGAGCCTCAAAATACAATAGGATGCAGGGAAGGCAAGTACCATGTCCCCTATACTATCTCTTCATCCCAGTTTTCATTAAGTTGGCAGGTTTGTGTTTTGCCTTTGATGACAGTAATATAAAACTACAAATGAGTATTTTATGCTATTTTATAAATAAGGGGAATTGAAACAGAGGAGATATCTCAGAAGGGTAAGCCCTATGATACAGAGAAATAAGACAGTGGCTAGTTAAAGGGAAAGACCATAACTAAAAATATAAGTCAGTTCTAAAAGAAATATAAGGAGATACTGGAAAATGGAAACACATGAGTTCGAACAATTAATAGTGTCAAAATAGCAATTCTCACCTTCTACCCAAAGCATTCTATAGACTCAATGCAATCTCTGTATGAATAACCAGGGCATTTTTTTTAAAAAAAGACAAAATTCTATTAAAATTTATTTGAAGTTGGGGCCGGAGAGGTGGCGCTAGAGGTAAGGTGTCTGCCTTGCAAGCGCTAGCCAAGGAAGGACCATGGTTCGATCTCCCGGCATCCCATATGGTCCCTCCCTCCAAGCCAGGGGTAATTTCTGAGCTCTTAGCCAGGAGTAACCCCTGAGCATCAAACGGGTGTGGCCCCAAAATACCAAAATTTCTTTTATTTGGAGTCACAGCCTTCCTTAATATCCCAAAGCAATCCTAGTAAATAAGCAAATGGGGGTGGGGTGGGGCGGAGTGGTGGTGTGGAGCAGTAAGGCATCTGTCTTGCTGGCTCTAGCGTAGGACAGACTGCTGTTTGATCCCCCCTCGTCCCATATGGCCCCCAAGCCAGGGGCGATTTATGAGCACATAGCCAGGAGTAACCCCTGAGCATCATCAGAAGTGGCCCAAAAAACCGCACGCGCACACACACACACACACACACACACACACACACACACACACACACAGAGAAACAAAAGGGAAGCTTTTCTTTCATCAACTTTAAATTATATTATGTCAAACGCAGTTGCCATGCCTGCACCTGGCTAGCTCCATAGACTCACTCTATTTTTGAAAGAAATGTAAATGAAGCCATAAAATATTATAGGTACACAGATCATGGAGCTGAAAGCTGGCAGTCTCAGGAGGAGAGAGTGGACCAATTCCCAGGCCAAAGTCATGTCTGATGCACCCATCACCCATCCTTGCTGCTTTGTCAATGGCTCAACTCCTCTGTGGCTCTCTGCAGAGACACCAATTTACCAAAACTCCAGGTATGCTGACTTACCAGGACTTTTTGGAGCGAATAGGGGCACTCTCAGTGCCTTCTCGTACTTCTGGAAGCCCTGGCAGCCAAAAACATGCGCCACAAAACAGCTATATCAGCAATAGTACTTGAAATTCCTAGATTTGTATTTGCATTTGCAGCCGGGTGACTACTCTCTCTTTATTTAATACTGTGATCCCTGGAAGAACACACCAATTTAGATGACTGTGTATCTGAAGCCATCTTATGTTCAGAAACAAATGAAGTAACATAACGATCAACTAGCAAAAAGAGCTTAATAAACCATCTAACAATGATTTAATGACCTGACTAGAGATACATTAATTTTCAAAAATTGTTCTTATTATGCTACTACTTTCTTTTCTTTTTTCTTTTTTGCAGGGGGGGTTAGTTTCCACCCAGTGACTCTCACAGGTTACTCCTGGCTATGTGCTCAGAAATTGTTCATGGCTCGGGGGACCATATGGAATACCAGGGATTGAACCCAGGTCCTTCCTGGGTCAGCCACATGCAAGGCAAATACCCTAATGCTGTGCTATCACTCTGGCCCTTGTTTTTTTACTTTTTAAGTAATTTCTCCCCCACTAATGTGAAAGTACATGTGTTATTATGAACTATGTCAACTACGTGATATATCCTTTATTAATAAATTAAGTTAAAAAAAACCAACATAGGACCTGCAAAATAGAAAATGTATATTATGAACTCATAGTAATCAAAATAGTGTGGCATGGAATAAAGACAGACTCTGACAAGTGAAATACAATTAAGAGCCTAGAAACAGATCCTTAGATAATGGACAGCGAAGATAATGGACATCTTCAAAAGAGAACCTATGAGTATGACATGAAGCTAGAAAAATCTTTTCAACAAATGCTTATTGTCAACAAAAAAACCTATTTAACAAAAACTTAGTGGTCACATTAAAAACCCATAAAGATCCTTACATCTTTTTGTAAGGATGTGTTTTTACATCCTTAAATGATGCACATAAATAAATTCAAAATGAATTAAAGACTTTGCAATCAGAGCTAATTAATAAATCTTATCGAGGAAAACATAGGTAGAGCATTTATGACATTGGGTCTAGAACATCTTCAATGATTCAAAACCACTGGCCCAAAATGAGCGAGAGCAAAGATAAACAAATGAGACCGCATTAGAATAAGAAGTTTCTGAACTTCTTATTAGATGATCAGAAGCAATGATCAGAATAAAATGACAATCCAAAGACTTGAGAAGAGTATCTGACATATATATATATATATATCCTTCCCATATATATCAATCATAAAACTTAACAAACAAAAAAATAAACTCCATCAAAAATATGGATAAGAAGTGAGCAGACACTTCTCCCCCAAACAAACAGATGGCCAACAGGCCTAGGAAGAAATGCTCTGCATCATTTAAAAGAGAAACAGAAATGAAAACAATGAGACATCATCTCACATCAGTGAGGCATGACATCAAAAAGACAAAAACAAACAATGTGGGAGGAATTGTACGTGAAAAGGGACCCTTATTTACTGCTGGTGAGAATGTTAACTGGTCCAAACTTTTAGAAAAAAAATTATGAACACTTCTCAAAAATCAAAGAATTAAGTTCCCATGTGACTAAGCAACTAATTATTTGGACATCTACCTCAAGGGTCCAAAAGCTCTATCAGAAAAGACATGTGTGCTTTTATGTTCATTGTAGTACCACTCTTAACAATATTCCAAATCTGGAAGTAACCCCAATATCCAGGAACAGATGACTGGCTAAAGAAACTATGGTATATGCATATTGGAATGCTTCTGGGCTCTAGAGAAGATGAAGTCATTCAACTTGCCACGTCAAGGAAGGAACTGGAAAGTATTGTGCTGAGTAAAGTCAGCCATAAGAGAGGGAGGGAGATGTATAGTAAGAAAATAACAATAGCCAATGGCAACAGAAGCTGGATAGTCTACAAAACTGATTGTGATGTGTGTTTGTGTGTGTGTGAGTGTGTGCACCTTCAGTTCTTCCTGCTTGTGTTTGACTTTAGTAGGGTTGTGTTTTTCTTGCTTTTCCACCACAGTAGTGGGGCATCCTCAATTATCGTCCTTGAAATAGTACTGCTGAAAGTCAACATGCCTAGGAAATTTCTTATATAAGAACTGCTTGCTTTCTATCCCTTGTAAATCCATTTCTACCACATCTCACTCACTAATGCTAGTTTGCTTTTATGACTTAGCGTTCATTGTCCTTTGAAATCTTAAAGTGGTGTTAGAATAGAAAAATAACGCAGAATATACAATTTTTTCTTTCTTTTTTTTTCTCCTCTCCCTATACTAGAATGATCTTATGAATCTGTTTTCATGCTTTGAAATTCAGAACACCAGTCCCATTGTTATTCTGGTTCATTTCTCAAAACATCTTTTATCAACTGATTTAAAAAGTTTCCTGAGACTAGTAACTTAACAATTCTTTAGACGGCTGTTGTCATTGGGAACAAGTGTCACAACTTAGATATGACATATGACAATAGTTAAAATATTTGACTATAAACTTGGTAATGTTGATGATGATAAGTGAATTAGACTTCATATCAATTGTTGGCTATAGTGTTGACATTCATAAGGAGAAAGCATTTTACATTTGAAACTGAAGAGTGGTTTTTGCTCTGTCTCTTGAGAAGAAATTTGGATGGCTCTAATAAATCAGTTTAGTTCTATTTGTTTTATGAGCTGTATAGCAGTTGTAGCCCAAGTTTAATGACTTATTACACACATTTTCACCATAAGTCTTCACTGAAAACTACAGACATTCAGAATTATGATGGGCTATCAGAAAATAAAAAAAAAGAAGACAAGGTTCACTATTCTAGAGATATAACTACTCAAAGGAATACATGACAGCTGAAGGTTTAACTGTTTTGGTACTTCCTTTGTATTAAATGAGTTAACATAAGTTTCAGGTCTTATCACAAATGAAACTGGTCTTCTCAGTAATAATAGAGAGAAGAGGGGCTGGGCGGTGGCGCTAAAGGTAAGGTGCCTGCCTTGCCTGCGCTAGCCTTGGACGGACCGCGGTTCGATCCCCCGGTGTCCCATATGGTCCCCCAAGCCAAGAGCAACTTCTGAGCACATAGCCAGGAGTAATCCCTGAGCGTTACCTGGTGTGGCCCAAAAACCAAAAAAAAAAAAAAAAAAAAAGAGAGAGAAGAGGGGATGGAGAGATGGCACCGTGGGAGGTGCCTGACTTGAATGTGGCCAACCTGGGTTCTATCCCTGGTACCCAAAAATGTTGGTAAGGGAATGAATGGAAGGGACTCACTGCCCAGGAAGACAGGCAGATAGGGAGCAGTGATGCGGAAAAATTCTTCCATTTCTAATTTAGCTACAAGATTTTTCTGGAAGCTGGTGCATGCAGTGGGTTCATTGAGAGCAGTTTCTTCCAGTAGGCTGTAATATTCCAGCACAAGATGCCAGAAGAGTGAGTGCAGATGTATTTAGCTTTTCTGAAGGTCCAACAGCAGTTGTGAGGCATATTACCCATGTCAAGGGAACCCTGAATATTGCTTCCTTATAAAGATTTTTCATAATCCTGGCCAGCTCAGGGCATCATATGAGATGCCAGGATTCGAACCACCATTTGTCCTGGATCAGTTTGTTTGCGAGGCAAATGCCCTATCACTGTGCTATCTCTCAAGCCCCTCATTTGAGAACATCAAATGTTAAGGAAATGTCCTGCCAACAAGATTTATCAGTAACAATGTCAATAGAGGTCACCAGTCAAGATTGGATTTGCCTATATTTTTCTCCTTGGCTAATTTTTTTCTCTCTATACTTCCCCTATTTTTATGAAAAAAATTTCTAGTAGAATCCATACTTAAGAGATTAATAGAGTTGTACAAAAAGGTTGGAGTTCACCTCTTTTTTTTTTTTTTTTTTTGGTTTTTGGGCCACACCCGGCGGTGCTCAGGGGTCACTCCTGGCTGTCTGCTCAGAAATAGCTCCTGGCAGGCACGGGGGACCAAATGGGGCACCGGGATTCGAACCAACCACCTTGGGTCCTGGATAGGCTGTTTGCAAGGCAAACACCGCTGTGCTATTTCTCAGGGCCCTGGAGTTCACCTCTTGGAGGGATCATATCTGTCTATTAGTCAGAATTCTTTAGTAAAAATCTGTTTGTTATTTACTTATATGTTTATGTTTGTGACTCTTTAATTTTTTTCTTTTCCCCTTGTTAAATACAACATGCTAGATAAGTGGTCTGTATATAGAAACGGTCATTGCATTGTAGTCAATATATTCTCTCTGGAAGACATGCCTTAATTTGAGAAAAATAAACAAGTATTATTAACATTGATGTAATGCAATATGATTTGAAGTATATTGTGCCCCAATTCAAAAAACTGAACATATCATTCTAAATTAAGTCATGTTGAAATTACTTATGTTTAACAAAATAAAGTATTTAGATGTTAGGTTTCCTTGTTTTTTAATCAGTAATTTCTTTTTTACACAGAGTTGATTGAATTGTATTTTACTTATGAGATTATAAGGGTACAAAGGTCTTTTCTTTTCTATGTAAATTGTGCTCAGTTCTTTATTATTCATTTCCCGATGTTATTTCATTTGGTTTCCTATACATTGGTTTTATTTGCAGCCATTCGTAGAACTCTAAGATATTTTAGCTGAGCATATTTTAAATGATCACTTCTTATTTATATGACTTATTTTAACAATTTCATTCAAAGCACCATGATTTACAAAGTTATTCATAGTTGAGTTTTGGGTTGTAAAATGTTTCAGCACCAATCCCATCACCAGTGTCAACCTCCCTCCACCGAAGCTTCCAGAGTACATCTCATACCACTTACCTCTCCCCCTTCCCCAGCCTGCCATCATAACAAGTACATAACAAGTTTGGTTGTTAAAGTTTGGGTCTCATGATTTCATTGAGGCTCCATGGCTTGAATATTTAATTTAGTTTTCTTCTTTTTTTAGCACCGTCAATGTACCTGAGCTCCCTTAGTCTTTGTCCTCCATTATTTTACATCTGTTTTTCCCCTTCTCCACACAGTTTCTTTCAAAGAGATTGTGTAAAGTAAAATTAATGGTGATATTATACTTTTATATTACTGTGATGGTTTCTATCTCTATTGCCACATATCTCGTATCTTTATAGGACTGAACACTTTTGCACTTAAGAAATTGGTTTTAAAATATTCAAATTTCACATAAACTACGGCAAGCTTTCACAACACTGTTTACAAGCTTGTTTTGACAGTCATGGCACCCTTGTCACAACCTGGTCTTGGGACCTTGCAGATTTTTCCCTTCTCCACTTTTTAGCATTTCCCTCCACCACCATCACAACAAACTGTTTTGTATTCATTAAGTTTCACACTGAAGTAGTTGTCTAAAATGTTTACTCTTTATTTTCCAAATGTATACATAACTTGGATGAATCACTCTAACAAAATTGGAATTTGGAAAAATGTAATTTGTTTTCCATGATGTAATATTGTCTCCTTGTCCATATAAATCTAATTAATATTTTTCTATAAGTTTGTAACAACAATCCTCTCAAGGTTAAAATAAAAAAATAAACTCTTGAAAGTATCCTACAAACTGAGCACTTTAGAAATAACATAATAAACAGAATCATTTGACTAAAAAAATTATTGACTCTGATTTATATTTTATATATTTCAAATATTCATATATTATATTTAATATATTCACATATATGATTATATTATATTATTATAAAACTATTAAATTATTACTTTTCTCATATATTCATCAATGAATAAGAATGTATTATTATTTTTTTGCTTTTATTTTGTTTGGTTTTTGGGCCACACCCGGTGATGTTCAGAGGTTACTCCTGGCTATGTGCTCCGGCCCCAGAATGTCTATTTGAATCAGCTGTGTACAAGGCAAACACTGTACCAACTACGCTATCTCTCCAGTTCTATTACTATGATTGTTTTATATTTTAGCTTTAGGATGCATAATGCATTTTTTATATTTTATTTATTTTGATTTTGGGCCACATCTGGTGACGCTCTGGGGTTACTCCTGTCTCTGCACCCAGAAATCGCTCCTGGCTTGGGGGGCCATATGAGATGCCAGGGATTGAACCCAGGTCCGTCCTGGGTCAGCTGCGTGCAAGGCAAACACCCTATAGCTGTGCTAGTGCATTGGCCCCATAATGCATTTTTAAAAAAAATGTAATGACCATGACTGAAACACAACTACAATCATACTTGTAATCATGGTGCTTAAAGATTTTATAAAAATAAAAAGTAAAAATTATTATATAAAATGTGCAATTGAGCTAAAGACTATAAATATAGATATTGACTTCAAGCAGTTAAAAAAATAATGATCTGCCTCATTTTTTATTTGAATGATTTTGTCAAGTCTTGGACAAATTTACATTGAGATCTTGATTGGAATTACATGGATATGTATGTAATGAACTTTCTCATCTTTAATTTCAGCCTCAGGAACCATTTTCTAAAATAAGACGATTGTTTGCACGTTACAGAATTTCATTTTTCATTATGTAAAATTACTTCATATCCTTCACTTTTATTTCAGGATTGAGTTAAGACTGCATGTACAAAGATTGGTGTAGAACTGTTTGCCACTAATAAGTTTATAGTTATTTTTAAAAGCAGGTGTGATAAAAGACAGTGACTGAGCTATAATGAATTTTTACTCAGATATTTCTAAAGTCAAATGTTTAGCTCTTTTAAAGATTTTGTTATCGAGTCTTATTTTTTTGTAAAATGACTCTGTTCATCCAATAACACTTATTGTATTTTTCGCTCTATTTAGACACACCTGATCATAAGGCACGCATAGTTTTTAGATGCTCTCCTCCATTACCCTCAGGCTTCAGCTACAGGCGGCATTTGGAACAAAAGTGCGTCTTATGCTGTGAAAAGTATGGTAGCTTATACATTTTGTATTGTTAATAACAAGCTTTTATTTATTCAGTGATCTAATATTGATTAGGTCCTGCTTTTGTGCCACACTCCTTTCCAGATTCTTGAAACCTAGAGGTGAATTAAATAGTAGGAAGCCTGTTCTTGTGGCTCTTGTGACAGAGAATACAAACATATACCAGGCTCTCATAAGGGCTGTAAGGTATGAGAGGAGCAACATAATTGAGAAATATTATTTGAATGACAGTGTCAGGAAAGGACTCTGAGTAGGGATGTAGGGATTGGGAAAGGGAGGGACCGTAAAGATGGCAGTCTGGGCAGGTAAGTGCCTTGAAGGAGAAAAGAGGAAGCTTGGTAATTGTTGGGAAAATAACTGAAAAACAGTGCTTATCCAACTCAGAGATCCTTTCCACAGAATAGAGTAAGAAAAATTTTATTATTGAAAAAAATTATACTATTAAATATATAATCATTTTGAGTATAATACAAGTTATAGGAAATCGCTGAGAGATTGTGAAGACAGAAACAAAACTCACTTTTATACAGCCACGCAGGTAGAACCCATTACATACATAATCTTTTCAAATAAACAGTACTGCTTTAGGAAGAGGCCTTAATGGAACCATTTGTTACACATAATTCATTCTAGATAGCTGGTAGTTGCTGTGACGACCATGTGTAGTAAATCACTGATTATTTTTTTCAGAGGAAAAAAAAACTCTTAAAGAGTGGCAGTAGTTTTGAAGTTAAAGAAAGTCTTCCACTTAAATAAGGTTCTTATTTCCCACCACCCCCAGAAACTGGGAGTAGAGGTGCTATATTTCTCAATGTTTACATTTCATAAGTAATTACCATTTTCTTAGGAAAATTCCCTGGACCTAAAGCTTCAAAGAGATTTAAGTTAATTTTTAAAAAAAATGTTCCATATTCCTAGTGGGCCTGGGGAGACCATGCATGATGCCAAGAATCAAACTGGCTTGGCTGCTGGCATGGGTAACATCTTACCCACTGTGCTATCTCTCTAGCCCCATATAAGTTCTCAGTATTACTGTAACAGCAGGAAAGTGTGGGTTGAGGATGTGGTGGGTGGTGGAAAGATGGGTAACCCTTTCATTATTTACCACAAGGAAAAATTAATCCTCTTGTTTTAAATGTTATTTGTTGGGCAATGAATCAAAGAGGGAAGCTGCTGATTTTTGTTGAAAACTTGATTTTTGTCCAAATGGTATTGGAGGCCCAAGGGAGTTTTGAACAGAGGAATGGCTTTTCTTTCAGGATCTTTGAAGGAAATTCCATCTGACTCATGGAGAGTTGAGAGGGCTGAGAGTTTAAGTGAAGCTCCCAGCTCTTGAATGTACTCCAAGGGAAGGGGGTACTGAGGGAACCCTCTGTTTCTTGAACAACATGCATTTCAGGGGGCAAAGTGGGAGCATTTATAAGTTTGTAAGTTAAGAGGGTGGCTTCAGTCAGATGAGTGAACATACAGAGAACACACATGACTGGTCTTTAAAATTCCAGCCTCTCCACATTGGACCTCCCTTCTTTCTGAAATGCAAAGGGCTGGCCAACAGAGACTAATATTCACTGAATGGCACATCAACTCAAAAGCTTTGTTCATTAGCATCTGAGGAATGGGTAGATCATTATAGAAACTTTGACTACTAGTTTATGGCAAGGTAGTTAAGTTCTAGAATAGCTATATGGGCTAACTTGCTCAGAAAAATTGATAGGGAATGTCTCTCCAGCAGCTTCTCTTGGAAATGCTAAAATTATCTAAAGGATGCTTATATTGAGACAAATCTTGTCTTCCTCACAATTTTAGCAGGATTATCTAACTCTCTTCACCTCTCTTTTATGTCTGATTGAGTTATCTCTGACCCTACTGTTGACAAAAAATATTAAAATTCAGATTAATTTTAGCTACTTGTTGATGTTTTAAAAGAATTTTACTGTCAAGATCTAATGATGAGGCAGGTAATACTTGAGGACTTTATTCAGCAGATGTTTAAAGAGCCTGCTGTGCAAACTATTTTTCTGGAAATTTCAATAGTGGATAAAACTCAAAAACATTCCATTGTGAAGTTTTTTTTGCTAACAATAGCTTTGGTAGCATTGCTTCACCTTGTGTTGACAGACAAGGAAGGTTTCTTCTTGCACGTGGGAGTTTTCGTGCCCATCCTAACAAATTGCAGATGCCCACTAAGCGGAATTTTCTCCTTTATCTTTGGTCCACGTGCTCACCCATTCTTCTTTTTTAGGTTTTTGTTTACACCCAGTGGCGTGCAGGGATTACTCCTGGCCCTGCACTCAGAAATCACCCCTGGCAGGCTTGGGGAACCAGATGTGTTGCAGGGAATCAAATTCAGGTCCATCCTGCGTGGGTCGCGTGCAAAGCATATGCCCTACCGCTGTATTAGCTCTCTGGCCCCATCACGGGCTCTTCTTTTTACTGACAGGCCTCAAGCTTATAACTGTCCTTTTGGAATTCAGTCCCTGAGAATAAAATGTGAAAGAGAATGAGTAGCTGTGTGCTGAATTTGTCCATGTTGCGGTGCATAAAGAATGGAGGTTTTAACTTCTGAGTTGTTTCCAGAAAGAAGCAGTAATTACTTCTGAAATTACAATAGAAATTGGGTTTAAAACTTAATAGGAAAAAAGCCCCTCACGTTTCAGAATTAATAATAAACAAAACAAAACAAAAGGTTAAGGAAAGAAAGGAAGAAAAGTCTTTTAAAATACTAAGAACCTTGAATAAGTCACAAAGAGAAAGCTTTATTGTTTATTATAGATAATGGAGCAGATTCCTACGGCAATTTATCAGAATAATAGGCACAAGTGTCATACATTTTGGGAAGTAATCCTGTGGCCATCTCCTCCTTTGTTGTTGTTAGATTGCTTTCTGGCTTCATAGTTTTCAGATGGAAGATTCAGGAATGTGGGTTCAGATAGTAATAGTAATACTTTCAGATCTGGGAGATAACTCCAATGCTATGTAATAGCTATATGGACTTGGAGAGTCAAGACTTTTC
Source organism: Suncus etruscus (assembly GCF_024139225.1). Classification (NCBI taxonomy): domain Eukaryota; kingdom Metazoa; phylum Chordata; class Mammalia; order Eulipotyphla; family Soricidae; genus Suncus; species Suncus etruscus. Next base: position 2,334,378 of record NC_064864.1, read on the forward strand.
TCTGTCCCAGTTTCTTATTAGAAAATAACAAAGAGATGAATGAGATACTTTCTAGGATATCTAACAGATTTTAGCTTTACATTATTTCATGCCTTTATCTGGATTTTGGTGCGAAGACCGCTGAACTGCAGGGGCCATATCTATTAGGAATCTTCTTCTTTTATATTAAGAGGAATATAAATGCACACATATATTACATACTTATTTTACCCACTATTTTTTATTAAGGTCAAATATTCAATTCCACAAATAATTAGAGACTATTTCTTAGATTTAAAATAGATTTAATTTTGATATGGTGTCTTATAAAACCTTGCAAGGATAAATATCCCTGCCATTTAATAGGTGCTTATGCCATAAGTATCATTTATAATGCTATTATGTGCTAGAGTCAGTTAGAGATGCTTTAGCATCTAGCCTTATTTAATACTAATGACACTGAAATGTAGATAATCTTATAACAAATGAGAAAATTTTGCTGGAGAACTGCAGTAACTTCCCTAAGCCTACGTAGTTTGTAAATAATAATACTTTGATTCAGATTTGGATCTGACTTACTCCAAAATCTTAACTTTAAAAAATTATTTTATATTTTATTAAAATATAATCAAATGCTGCCTTGAAGAAATCTTCAGATTAATAGGGGAAATAATAAAGGCTAATATATGGGTCAGTAGGAAAATGTCACTGAAATGTCAAAATTATAAAAGCATTGAAGAGATTGTTCTTAAAATAAAAAAAGTGCTCAGAGGTTGGAGAGGGAGTTACAAGAAATCAGGGCAATTTTGACTACCTAATCCTGAGTAGTGGTAGAAAGCTAAGCCTTTGGAAATAGTTGTTTTCTGAAGCTTAATTTTTCAGACTTGTCTAGCCTGGGATGATTCATAGATGTCTACTACAGGCTGTTGTGGAAAGTATAAGGATTTCATGGCCAATGTTTTTTTTTCATGATTTGTTGATTTAATTCATAATAGTATCTAATCCATCCAATGTTTAATACATTTTAATGCACTAAATGTTTACTATGCCTAATATGTTTAATACTGAACTTCTCTCTGTAAACTAAGGCAATTTTGCTTTTCTTGGGATGATCCCTTTCTTTTGAGGGGTTTTGAGGAGTATTAGTCTTATAAAACCTCACATGATTCTACATTTGATAAGGAATTAAATTGTCTTTGCTATCTTCCAATAGAAATGACTAGTCTGCTAACTTTTTTCATGTAACATCTTGGGGCCTATCCCAGAAAATACTTCATTCTAGTAATCTGGAAGAGAGACTGTAACTCCAGAATTTTCAAAATTATCTAGCTATTGTCATATAATCAAGAAATATTAGAGACTCAACATTCATCATAGTTCTGAGTCCAGGAGATGCTCAGATAAGCAACTAGTCAATAATTCCTTTGACTAGAAGACTTTTTTTCCTATCTGTTCTGAATTTACTTATAACAAATATCTGGAAATCTTGTAGGCAATCAAACCTATTACACATTAGTTTGCCTTTGTTCTTGGTCACTATTCAGTTATGAAGCCTCTTTGATCAGAGTGTAGAGGCAAAGAATAGACTCTTGCATAGCAAGTCTTAATCATAACAAGATGTCATATTTGCATTAAGCTGAAAAACATTTGAGATTATATAGTATTATCCAGTCCTCATTCTTCGCAGCTTTGAAAGTGGAGCAAGGAGAGTTGAAATTATGTTGTCTGTTTACAAAACTAATGAATTTATAATCTAGACTATAGCCCAGATTTTCAAATCTGAAGTCAGGACTGGTTTTGGAAATAACTGTTATACTTTTGCTGAATTGGGTAGTTTTAAATTATATGATCAGAGAAATAGATTGATAGCATTGTATTTTTGATTAAATTTGTAATGTTTCAAAGAAGAGGACTGTGATATTGGGAGCTGAGTCGCGTTGCATCTCTGTATGAAGTAGGTAGGACTTGAACATAGATTATGGTAGAGGAAACCAGGAGAAAACTATATGTTTTCACACTTTTCTTTATTACTTAAATCTTGGTAATACCCTTAGCTGCTGAGTGGTGTCTCTTCAGAGAGTGTGTCTGAGATATCTTTTTTTCCTCATGCATTATTTTTTTCCTTTTTAAATGTTAAAGAAAATCATGGACTTTCAAATTGTTGCATTTACCTTTGTTCAGAAGACAGTTTACAAATACTTTCCTTCAGTATCATCATCTATATTATTCTCTTAGCAGTTTGGGGAATTCTAAGGGAGAATTCTGAGAACTTTGGTTTTTCTGACTGGCAGACTTCCAATTCATCAAAAAACCCTTAATGGGGGAAGTATATATCACATACTTTATCAGGACATAGAATGTTTATGTTTATGTTTCTTAATGTTATCTTTTATTTCTCTATTTTTAGGAAATGCAAATGGAAATAAATAGCAATTGTATGATTGTGAAGGGTTGATGAATTTTCCTATTCCATAAGTTCCATTCAACTAACTAAATAGAACACAAATAAATGCCTGCTATTTCTTACATTGGTAGTCATTCTTTTCTCATTTTTCTCCTTAATATTGAGAACATAGAACTCTTAGAAGTAAAATATTTTTCTGCAGAAAATATCACTGATCAGTTGATAACACTGCTTTTATTGTAATCAAGTTGTCAGTTGTTTTCCATAATGAGGCTATTAAGATTTTAAAGTATATTGGTGTATGGAAAAAGTATAAAGTTAAGCCAAACATTTTAGTTTTAGTCAATTTTTATGAAAACAAATGAATGAAGTTTGAGGGGTTAATTTTTATGTTTTGAAACATCATTCTAGTACTTTTAGCCTAGAATTAATAGAAAATATTTTGCATAATAATCATATACATGTATATTTATGAAATATGTATGAGCATATGTATAATACATCAGTATAATAAATAAATAAAGTTGAGAATAGTCATACATTCCCAACTCCTCCCTCAGCAGTTTTCTTGTTATATCTGACTTTCACTTTGATTTAATTCTATTTATCACTATGTTAGTAAAATTAATTTGAAAGTCTATTGAATAATTTTAAGATCTATTGTTGAAGAGGATTGAGGATGAATGTTGTTAATAAATGTTAACAGGAATATGAAATAGTTAGATGCAGTATTCCATTTGTCTATTCAACTTACACCCTCATTAGTCATATGAAAAGCTACAATGGTAAGGGTGGGTGGGAGTAATAGGACACTCATTAATGCTGATTATGTTAATATAAATTTTACCCACATTTCTTTTTATTTAAAAACAATAAGAGATTACTTTTATTATGATGCTAATTCTTTTTATATTTATTGCATTTCCTAAGTAGAAATCATTCATGGTTTCTTAGTAAGGTTTAGAATGATCTAGGTTTGAAACTTAGAATGCATTTAAAAGAGAATATATATTTTCTATCAGTTATATTTTCTGGGCATCCTCATTTTTTTTTATTAGAATTGTACTTTTGAAGGGCAGAAGTGATGATGCAGCTGTAGGGTGTTTGCCTTGCACGTGGTCGACCCAGGATGGACCGTGGTTTGATCCCCTTGCATCCCATATGGTCCCCCAAGCCAGGGGTGATTTCTGAGTGCAGAACCAGGAGTAACCACTGAATGTCCCTGGATATGGCCCTCCCCCACCCCCCAAAAAAGGAATTGTACTTTTGAGATCTGTCCTCAATCTTAAATTAACAAATGAATTGGGTACCCATTTCATCATCACTGTTATAGGGGCCTTGCACGCAGCAGATCCGGGATAGATAGTGGTGCCATCCCTGGCATCCCATATGGTTCCCCATTCCTGCCAGGGGTGATTTCTGAGCACAGAGCTGGGTGTGATCCAAAAACACCAAAAAAAAATCACTGTTATATTAATTTTGTCATATGTACTGCCACTACGTTGACTCATTTTCTGTTGTATTAACTTTGGTAAATAGTTTGCAATAAAACAATATAAAATAAATATTCAAATTCCAAATATGGATTCAATTTAAAATTTAAAAATGTATATTATTTCTGAATCAGTATAATTTTTATTGGGTGGTGGCACAGTTGGTAATGCTCAGGCAGTGATTCCTGGCTTAGTGCTCACAGATCCCTGATAGCAGGGTTTGGAACCTTATATGGTGCTGGGGATCAAACCTGGGTCAACCTTGTGCATGACAAGGGACCTACCTTTTGAACTATTGTTCTAAGCAATACAGCCTCAAGACTATATTGTAAGAATACAATTGGTACTAGCATTTTGCTTTCCTCAGAGTTGACTCTATTTGAAACAAACCTCCATGTGGTAGCAAAGAAAGCTCATAGCAATGCTAGGCTTATGTTTTTCTTTTCTTCTTCTTTTTTTTAAATCTCTTATTTACCCTCTTTTATCAATGCAAGTCTTCTCAACTTTGATTTCCTTTGCTTGGATTATGTAAAACTGTGATTAAATTCTGATTCGTCAATCTATTATTTACCATGGATGTGGAAAAGGGAAGGTTAAAATATTGACAGCATTTATAGAATCATGTAACGTGAGGCTACAGCAGTTTGCTTAAAGGAAGAAAAAGGCAGTTTCCCAAATAGGAACTAAAAAAGGCTTTAAGACAAAAACAGCAGATGTCTATCACAAATACATGTAACTGTAAGTTGTTTCTTAAGTTATCTCAGAAACTTCTAAATATATTTCAAGTAATCTAGGATAAGCATTATATCACTTTGCAAAGTAAATGTAACCATAGCATGTAAAATGGGAAGCTAATTTATATTATTAATCACCCACCTCTATTCAAAAGATCAAATAAATATATTTTCTTACTTCGTTAAATAGGTAGGCATTTTAACAAGAGCAGTTCTCTATTTCTCTTTTGTAGATGCATTTTGGGAGTACTTAATTTTAATGTATTTCAAAATTATCATAATTGCAGGAAAATTACAAGAAATTATTGCTTATGAATATAAATTTTACATAGATTTAATTTATGCTTGAAAATTGTCTACCATTATTATTTTTCTCTTTCAACTTTTGAAGAATAAATGTTCCTTCACCCTTAAATACATTATTGCATGTTTTCAGTCTAATTACTGCACTCCTTCCTTGCTTCCTAATTTTTGTTTTCTTAGGGTCGTTTTTATTTTGAAGGGTATAATTCTGTTTGAATTTTAGTGGATTTTATTTTATGTCCTTAAAAATTTCTATCAGAATTTTGATGGGAATTTCATTGTTATATGATACTTTCAATAGGATGGTCATTTGATAATGTTAATTCTTCCACTTCATGAATATGGAATATTTTTCCATTTCCACATAAATTTTTTATTTCTTTCAGTAGTGACATGGTTTTCCAATTATTCCTCTGAATGTTTTACATAAAATATCTTAAATTTTCTTTCTTTTAAAATTTTTTTCAGTTATTTTTTTTTTCTATTCTTGTCATGTCCCATGCTCTATCTCAACGTCTTTGATTTTATTTTTGGTTTCTTTCATTCTGCTGCTATGTCCTTCGACTATGTTCTTCAGCTCATTCAGTGCTATGAAATGAATTATTTACTTTTTTTCATCAATTTTTATTTGAATTCGGCGAGTCTCCACAGAACCGAGCTCGTTCCCAGGCCCTAATGGGGATGGCTGAGTGATAAATGGGTATTTGAGCATGGATGGAACTGCTGTGAGATCCTGTTGGCTCCCAGAAGAAGTTGGGAGCATGTGAGGAGGAAGGAGCATACTTGTCAGACCTGGAGCAAAGTGAAGTGTGGGCTAGAAACGGGATCCAGCTATGAGTTGGACCAAGGAGCGGACTCTCACTTGTAGCTCTGTGATTCTTGAGGCAAATGGATGAGTGGCAGTGGCAAAAGCTGGTTCTGGGCAGGCAGAGGCAGGGAGCAATAGCCAGGATTTCAGTTCTCATCTGCAGCTGTGAAATGGTGGGGTGTGCGTTCCACAATCCCCAGAGAGGGAGAAGGATTCTTATGGCCCAAGTCGGGGTAGGACAAGAGATGCGGGTCCAGCAGCAATTCTGAAGCAGGAAATAATCCATACATAGTTGGGAAGGTTTAGCAGGCCAGAAACTAACACCGAAAGCTCTTGAGACACAAGACAGTTACTCCACCAGGTGGAACCACGAACCAAGATGGCAGCTCCCCCTCCAGGACTCCAAAGCACAGCCTTTATTGGGAGAAACAGAGTCCACCCCCAAGAAGAGGGAAAAAAGTCAGATGAGGAGGCAATGGGGAAACATCTCTTTAATAAGAAAACCAAAGGAAACAATCAAGAGAAATCTAATTAGAAGGCAATATGAGGCCAATCCAAAGACCTCTACCAATATGCAACCATGTGATTTGGGAGCCAAAGTTAGAAAGTGATAGTTATTATTTAATTCACACATATTTATATTATTTTACATATTCCAAACATGTTATTACCATATTTTTCGCTATTATCAAATCCAGGGTCATATACCAAATTAAGTTTTCTTTCCTTAGTCACCATTAATCTGAAAGAGACTGATTTTGCATATGGTTTATTAAAGTACTACTTTATTGTGGAAAAATGAAAACATTTGTGTCTTGGGGGCACAGTGTTAGTACATCACACTTACTGTTAAAGTCCCTATAACCCACCATCACAGTCCTAAAGACACTTACTTCCCCCTGCTCCCCTTACAGAACCTCAGTTCTGTTGTCAGAATTTATATGGGTTTGTCTTAAACGGATGTTTTCTATTCCCTTGATTTGTTTTTTTTTATAAACATGACTCATGCCATCTATTATTTATCTTCTTTCTTCTGATTTACCTCGTTTTATATGACCCCCTTCAATTCGATCCATGACATAATGAAAAACAAGACTTCATCTTTTCTTTCAGCTGAGTAGTTTTCCAGTGTGTTTCTATAACTAAATCCCTTTATTCACTTGTGTGTGTGTTTGTGTGTGTGGCACATAGATTGTTACAGATTTGATAATTAATGCTAAAATGAAGCACTAAGTCAAAAAGACATGTGCATACCTATTTTTATTATGAATATTTCTTGACCTTATTAGTTTCATTATTTTTGATAGGATTCACTCTAGAGGAGTTTGTGGGGGGCCCAATAGCCTCTCCTGGTAGATGGTTGTGCAATCCCTTAACTTGATGCCTGGTTCTTGCTCTACAAAGCCATTTGTGCCTGGCGGTGCTGGGGATTACCAGCGCCATGTTGGTGGTGCTAAGTGTGGGTCACACAGGGACATGGATTGAACTCATTGTGATGGTACTATCTGCTTTCTCCAGGGACCCTGGCCTTATTAGATTTTTTTTCAAGAATAAAAGCTGGTCATTTGAAAGAATGCCTCATTTTTTCATACTTGATTCAGGTCAGACCTTTTTGATAGAAATAGCAAAATACAGGATATTGAGTCTTCAACATGTACAAATGTTGGTTCTCCCAATATTAGTGATATTACATGCACACAGATATTCATCCATTGTTGTATGTCTGTTTATTAAAGAATTGTGAGTTTATTCAGATGTCACCAATATAAATACACTTATTTATAAAGCCTAAATATTTTAAAATCTGTATAATACACAGAGAACCTTATTTGTCACTCTCGAGATATCGGGAATTGTAGGAGATAACAAATCTCTAAAAATGTTATTAATCAAACTGGCTTCTTTCATTTGGTAAGTAAAATATAATTAAGATTTATAGGCAAAATAAGAATAAATAAAGCATAAATTTACTAAACAAACACAAAAGTGGTTCTTATGTAAATTGAGTGCTTAATGTACCTAAAAACACAGAGCTAGTGAGGTGGAGAGAGTTAGACATGGTCCCATAGTAAATATAGAAAATGTGTGATTAGTCTTCTGAATTATTCTTCTGAAGTTTATGTATTATTTTATTCCAGCATTTCATTTCTAATATTAACCACAATGATATTAGAGCAGAAGCAATGTGGTCTCTAAAAACACCACTAAAATAATGGATTGTAGAAAGAAATTAGTTTTCAAAGTTATCAATGAAACTGTAATTAAAGGTTAAAATCTCCATGACTTGAATTTATGATGGAAAATTACTCATTTTCGACTGACATTGTTCAATGCTAAGTTTTATATACAGCCTGCAAAGTACAAGTTGTATCAAAAATATTACTTATTTTTCTTTTTAGTCTTAGTAAGTTTTCATATTTCTTGTCAACCCAAGTAGTAGCTCTCTAGATTTACTTGATGGTTTTTGACTTGGATGATTGAAAATAAGTCATGTGTTTCTTTTCATAAATTTTCCTTTACTGAAAATAAACAATCAGGCAGTGCTATAAAATGATGAGATGAGATCGTGTTCTTTCATTATGAAACAAAATGTTTTACATGTACACTGTACCATGCTTGATTATTTTATAGAAAATGATTTTAAATATATTTTAGAAAATATTTGGGTTTTGGGCCAGACCTAGTGATACTCAAGAATACTCCCAGATCTGCTCTCAGGATCACTTCTGGTGGTGGTCAGGACCATATGGGATACCAGAGATTGAACTCAGGTTAGCTGTTTGCAAGGCAAACACCATACCTGCTATACTCTTGCTCTGGTCCTGGAATTTGTCCATTTCCTAAAAAACAATAAGACAGAAGGACGGGGTTTGAATCCTGGCATCCCATATGGTCCCCCAAGCCTGCCAGGAGCAATATCTGAATGTAGAGCCAGGAGGAACCTCTTAGCACTGCCGGGTGTGACCCCAAACCCCAAAATAAATAAAAATAAAAACAATAAGACAACTTGCTGTTGATGAATGATAATCTTATCTGAGACTCTAAGTTCCTATCTAACAAACATTTTATTCCATTAGTAAGAAGGGGAAATTTAACTACTTGACAGTTATATCTGTTTGTTTGATTTTTTAAATATTTATTTATCTATTTTTAATATAATTTTTATTTTAATCATAGTGGCTTACATATCATTAACAATAATATTTTAGGTACATATTAACATAAAATCAGGGAAATTCCCATCACCGAATTGTCCTCCCTCCACCTCCGTTTCCATCCTACCTCCCATATCCTCCTCCCTCACTCCCCGGGCTGCTAGAATAAGTGGTCCCCTCAGTGCCTAGCTTACTACTTAGATGTCTTACACCTGTTTGGTCTTGGCACCTCCCTTATTTCCCCCTCTAATTGGGAGGTGGGACTAGATAGTTCAAGTTATGTGGTTTTGTTTGAAGAAGAGAAAAGTAATAAACTGGGGTGAAAATCAAATACTCCAAAAATGGGCGGAGTCCTTCTAGAGGTTCTCATCCTAGGTTTGAGAGACGAAGGGGAAAAAGGAGGTGAAACACCACAACAGTACAAAAAGAAGTGTCAAGTAAAATATCCAGTGAGAACTCAAAAAAAAAAAAAAGATAAGCACCACATAAAAGTCATGGTATTGAGATAAAAAATGTGGCAGAGAACATAAAGGAAGAAAAGAAAAGAAGAAAATAAATAAATAAATAAATATAAATGGAGACAACAACTTAATAGCCAAACCAAAACAAAGAAATCGACAAAAACTAGATAAATAAAAAAATTGTTTTGTGCTTTTTGCCTTATTTTTTCTTCCCTCCTGCACATGCACAGTAAATATTGGGGTCATTCGAAAAGGAATTCCCTTGGCTTAAGAGATACAGTTTCTCCACCCTTGAAGTATATTGTCATGGGATTAACTATAGACTCCTTTCAGGTTCATTTACTCTCCTCTTGGTGCTTTTGTGGTGTATGGCAGATGTCTGCTCTGTCCTGGGTGATAAAATCAGACCTCTGTATCTAGAGATCTCGGTATCTGCACAGGTCAAGGAGTGCAACTTATGATGAAGTCTTTGTGGTTCTAGAAGTTCTGTTCCCTCAGTGTCGTTTTAATCCATCTTCTGTGGTTGGTGGTCCTGGTCTATGTGCTGATCCTAGGATGGGGTCTGGGATAGCGTCTTTCGTTATGTTTCCAGAAGACCTATTCCATTGCAAATGTCTCAGACAGACCTCTGGAACTAGAGATCATGGTTGTTGTGCAGGTCGTAGTTCAAACCCTAGACTAGGGCTTTTTTATTTGTCCCAGGATACATACAGTCCGTTCATGGTTCTGTCAGCCAGTCATCTGTAAATCGCGATCTTGGCATTTGGACAGACCAAAGGGTGACAAGTTTTCTGATTTTGTCTTATTGTTAGCTGGTGAGGTAGGATAACTTGCTCTTCAGTCAAGTTGTTCCCATTTTCCTCGTTGTCAGGATATCATATTACTATATCATGTTAAGGCTGGCACTTTTTTGTGTCCGAGCAGTATTAAGGATGTCCCAGATGGGATTTGTTTCCTGTGGCTCTTGTGAAGAACTGTTGTCATTTCTATGCCTGTGATCCAGGGTTCAAGGCTGGACAGTTGTTGTCTAATCACCTGGGTTCTAAGTTGGGTTCACGTGACATATTTTTAAGGTGGGAGATGCCCCTGTATTGTAAACAAGTATGAGTTCTTATCCCTAGTAGATAAGAGCTCGTTTTTATACGTAATATTTCCCCTTTTTTTTAGTGTGTCTTTGCAGGGAGAAATGGTGCTACATTATATTGCAGGTGAATTTGAGGGTGTAAAGAGAAGAAAACAAAAACAGGTCACACACCCAAAAAAGATAAAAATATAAATAAAAATATATGTGCTCACGTATAAATATAAAAAGAAAAAGATTACAAAATGAAATAAAAAAGTAACTAAAGGAACAAAGTGATGCAAGAGACTACCTTATATTTGGGGAAAAGCAGGTAAAGAGGTAGTGTAATACAGGTCTTATATTTATGATGGAAGTATAGGTTTTCCCATTGTCTTTTGAGATTTTCTTGTGTGTGTGGGTTCCTGGGTGCCTTTTCATCACACAATCTGACCCTCTTGAGAATGGCAAAAGATTGCGGCAGGGAGGTCTTGGGAAGAGTTCTTGCATTGGGGATAATTTTAGAGCTAAGTCCGGTTTCAAGTAACAGTCCACGTTAGGAAGAGTTGGTAAGAAGGATCATGCAGCATGAGTCAGCAGGGGAGTTAGTTACCTTTTCTTGCAGGGGGTAAGGTGTGGGTTTGACTGGTTGTCCCTTCACTTGGGTGCTGGGTATGGTTTGTTGGGGTAGGAGATCAATCTTGATGCCTAATGGATTAAGAACTGAGGGTGAAGAGTTTTAATAAGGTGGGAAATCCAGATGGGATTGAGGGGTGAAGAGATAATCGAATTTTCAAAGGGGGAGAACAGAGAAAATAAATTAAAAAGAAAAGAAGAAAAAAAGGAAAAAAGAAAAAGAAAGTAGTGAGAAGAGAGGAGAAAAGAGCAAGGAAATGCTAGTTTACTTGAATGTGTTTGATGAGTAGGGCCTGTAGTATAAGTCTGTAGGTCACAATTGCTGCTTCAGTGATCTTGCTGGTCACATGCTTCAAGTCCTAAAAGAGGGTCTAACATAAAGAAAAAGGGTATGTTAAAGAGTTTTATCAGGACATTCTTGTAGTGCAAGCTGGGTATGGTATCTCGTGTGACTGAGCCCCGAGATGCCATCCTAGTTTGTCCACCCTTTGTATCCAAGAACACTTGTGGACAGAAAAGCTGAGAGTTTATTTTAAATATAGTAAGATTAAGGCATTAACACATATTCTTATGAAATGCTTCCATTAGAGTCAGTGATTTCCGATGGTTTTCTTTACCTGTAATCCTGTATAAGATCCCTAAGGGATTATTATAGACCTTTGTAGTAGAAGGCTGATTACATACCTATTCTCTCTATGCTGCTGTTTCTGCTGTTGCTGCTTTCTTTGTGATATAATGTGTAGTCAAGAGTTTGTGTTGTTCCTCTTCCATGTGTTTTGGGCACTGTTCCCCAGTTTATGTTGACTGTTACGGTGTTTGGAGTTTCTACCCTGTTAAACTCTGTTATTTGATTGTTGAGTATTAGTTGTATATAAGGTGTATGTTCTAGGTGCTTCAGAATAGTGCTATCATTCTGTGTTTATCTTTCATCTTCTGGCTTACTTCGTTTAACATAATATGTTCCAGGTCCATCCACGTTGCTGCAAAGTCTGTGATTGTATCATTTCTGACTGCCATGTAATATTCCATTGTGTATAGATACCACATCTTAATGATCCATTCATCTGTTGTTGACATCAAGGTTGGTTTCAAGACTTGGTTATTATACTGAGTGCTGCTATAAATAGTGAGGTGCACACATACTTTGGAATGACTGTCCTTCCAACTTAGGGGTAGATACCTAGGAGAGCAATTGCTGGGTCAGATGGCAGCTCAATTCTGAGTTCTTTGAGCACTCTCCAGACAGTTGTCCATAGGTGTTGGACTAGGGGGCATTCCCACCAGCAATGGATGAGAGTGCCTTTCATGCCGCATCCCCGCCAACACAGATTGTTCCCATTATTTTTGATGTGAGCCATCCTCACTGGTGTAAAGTGATACTTCATTGTTGTCTTTTTTGGATTTCCCTAATGAGTGAAGGTGAGCATGTTTTCATGTGTTTGTTGGCCATCTTTTGGTCTTCCTCGGAGAAGTGTCTATTCATTTTATCTCCCCATTTTTCTATGGCTTTATTTGATTTTGGGGGGCTCAGCTTTCTGAGTGCTTTGTATATTTTGGATATCAGCCCTTTATCTGACATGTTGAGTGCAAAGACTTTTTTCCCATTCAGTTAACTGTCTTGTGTTAAGTAGGGTTTCTTTTGCCATGCAGAAGCTTTTTAGTTTGGTGTAGTCCCATATGTTCATGTTTCATGTTAAAGTTCTTGCCATTGGCATTCTATCATCAAAGACTTTTTTGATATATAGGTCTTTGAATGTTTTGCTTATTTTTCCTCAATAAACTTTATAGATTTGGGTCTGTTTTCAAGGTATTTAATCCATTTTGAGTTGACTTTTGTATATGGGGTGAGGTATGGGTCAATTTTCAATTTCTTACAGATGGATTTCCAGTTGTACCAACACCATTTGTTGAAAAGACTTTTTTTTTTGTCCCATTTCAAGTTCTTAGCTCTTTTCTCAAATATTAGTTGACTGTCTATCTGGGGGCTTATGTCTGGAAATTCTGTTCTAACCCACTGGTCTGAGGCTCTGTCCTTGTACCAGTACCATGCTGTTTTGATCACTATGGCTTTATAGTATAGCTTCAGGTTAGGTAGCAATATGCCACACAACTTCCTGTTTCTTAGTATGTGTTTGGCTATTCTGGGTCTTTTGTGGTTCCAGATAAATTTTATGATTGATGTTCTAAGTCTTTAAAGAATGATGTCTGAATTTGGATGGAGATTGCGTTAAATCTATATAGGAGTTTGGGTAGGAAAGTCATTTTGACTATGTTGATTCTACCTACCCATGAGCATGGGATGTTCTTGCATTTCCCAAGATCCTCTTCAATTTCTTTCTGGTGTTTTGCAGTTTGCCAGGTATAAGTCCTTCACTTCCCTTGTAAAGTTGATTCCTAGGTACTTGATGTTTTTTGATACTATTTTAAATGGAGTTGTATTCTTAATCTCTCTCATCTATTTAATTATTTGTATAAAAAATGCTACTGTCTTTTGTGTATTGACTTTGTAACCCGCCACTTTGCTGTATTGGTTTATTGTTTCTAGGAGTTTTACTGTGGACTCTTAGGGTTTTCCATGCATCTCATCATGTCATCTGCAAAAAGAGATAGTTTGAATTCTTCTTTCCCTGTTTGAATTCCTTTGATTCCCTTCTCTTGTCTGATTGCTATTGCTAGGACTTCTAAGTCTATGTTGAATAAGAGTGGAGAGAGTGGACATCCTTGCCTAGTTTCTGACCTTAGAGGAAATGCTTTCAGTTTTTCACCATTAAGGATAATGTTGACTGTGGGCTTTTCATAGATAGCTGTAACTATTTTGAGAAAGGTACCTTTTAGAACTATTTTGTTTAGTGTTTTCAACATGAATGGGTGATGGATTTTGTCAAATGCTTCTCTGCATCGATTGATATGATTATGTGGTTTTTGTCTTTTTTATTATTGATATGGTGTATGATGTTGATTGATTTGCGTATGTTGAACCATCTTTTCATCTTTTCATCCCTGGGATGAAACCCACTTGGTCATGGTGTATAATCTTTTTGTTGTAGTGCTGGATTTGGTTCGCTAATATTTTGTTGAGTATTTTTGCGTCTATGTTCATTAGTGAGATTGGTCTGTAGTTTTCTTTCTTGGTTTGGGAATCAGAGTGATATTAGCCTCATAGAAGTAGTTGGGGAGGATTCCTGTCTTTTCAGTGGTTTGGAAGAGCCTGTGGATCAGTGGAAGTAATTCTCCTTGGAATGTTTGATAGAATTCACCTGTAAAACTATCTGGGCCTGGTGATATGTTCTTGGGGAGTTTCTTAATTACTGTTTCAATTTCCTCCCTGGTGATTGGTCTGTTTAGGCTTTCTAAATCCTCCTTTTCTAGTCTTGGAAGCTTGTATTTTTTTCAAGAATCTGTCACTTTCTTCTGGGTTCTCTAGCCTGATTATAGCTGTTCATAATATGTCCTCATGATGTGTTGGATTTCTTGGGGTTCTGTTGTAATCTCTCCCCTTTCATTTGTGATTCTGCTTATTTGGGTGTTTTCCCTCCTTTTTTGTGAGTCTTGCCAGTGGTTTGTCTATCTTGTTTATTCTTTCAAAAAACTAACTCCTAGTTTCTTTGATTTTCTGTATTGTTTTCTTAGTTTCTATATTGTTTATTTCTGCTCTGGCTTTTATTATTTTGTGTCATCTGGTTGTGTTTGGGTTTCTTTGTTGCTGTTGTTCCAGCTCCTTAAGATGATCCTTTAAGCTGCTAATTTTGTTGTTTTCCTCTTTCCTGACATAGGGATTGTATTGCTATGAGTTTCCCCCTGATCACTGCTTTTGCTGTGTCCCATAAGTTTTGACAAGTTGTTTCTTCATTGTCATTTGTCTCAAGGAATATTTTTATGTCTTCCTTGAGTACCTCTTTGATCCAGCTGTTTTTGAGCAGCATGTTGTTTAATCTCCAGGTGTTGGATTTTCTCCATTGCTTCTTTTTACAGTCAATTTTGACCTGTGTTACATAGTAATCTGACAGAGTGCTTCTAATGATCCTTACCTTTGTGATTTTATGCAGGTGAGATTTGCATCCGAAGGCATGGTCAATTCTGGAGAAGGTTCCATGTGGACTTGAGAAGAATGTGTATTATGCTTTCTGGGGGTTGTGGGCCCTATATAAGTCTATTAGCCCTAGTTCTTCTAGTTTTTCATTTAGGGATCTTATTTCTTTGTTAGTTTTCTGTTTGGTGGATCTATCCAGTGGTGATAGTGGAGTATTAAGATCTCCTACTACTATCACATTTCCTTTCATGTTTTTCTCCAGTTTTGCAAGCAGTTGCCATACATATTTTGCTGGCTCTGCATTAGGTGTGTAGATATTAACCAGTGTTAGCAGTTCTTGGTCTAGTGTTCCCCTGATCAGTAAGTAGTGACCCTCTTTGTCTCTGATCACTTTCTTGAGGTTGAATGCAATTTGGTCTGATATCAGAATGGCTGTCCCTGCTTTTTTTAAATTTCCATTGGCCTGGATAATTGATTTCCATCCTTTTATTCTAAGCCTGTGCCTATCTTGTAGTTGTAGGTGTGTTTCTTATAGGCAGCAAAAATCTGGTTTATGTTTTCTAATGCAGTTCTCTATTATGTGTCTTTTAATGGGAGAGTTTAGTCCATTAACATTTAAGGAGATTATTGACAAAGAGGGCTGTTGTGCAGTTGTGTTGTTTAGGGTGGTTGTTGTTACAATCAGGGGTTTGGATTGTGTTATTCATCTCTGAGTAGTTCAGTTAGGGTCGGTTTTGTTTGCACAAATAATGCGAGCTCATTTTTGTTTGAGAATGATTTTAGTCTTCCCTCCCATGTGAATGAGAGTTTTGATGTATAGTGGGCTCTAGGTTGAAAATTTCTTTCATTCAGTTGTTTAAATATGCCATTCCACTGTTGTCTTGCTTGAAGTATTTCATATGGGAAATCTGGTTTTATTCTAATGTTCCTTCCTTTGTACGTGAGGGTTTTTTTTTCTCCCTTTTTGCTTTACGTAGGTTGCCTTTCTCTTTGTTTCTTGCCATTTGAATTACTATGTGTCTTGGAGTTGGTTTGTTAGGGTCTATTTTGTTGGGGATTCTTTTCACTTCCTGGATTTGCTCAGATGCGTCTTTCCAGAGGGTAGGAAAGTTTTCGGCTATTATTTTCCTAACTAATTGTTTTTCTCCTTTTCCTGTTTCCTCCCCTTCTGGTATACCTACAATTCTTAGATTGTTTCTTTTGTCTCTGTTCATTAAATACTGGACTTTTACTTCCAGTGCCTTACCTTCTATTTCTTTGTTGGCTTCTTTGTTGTCTTTTGTTTGCAGTTTATCTTTGAGTTGCTCTATGTGATTCTCGAGCTGTGCTATTCTGCTCTTTTGGCTTTCTATGATTTTATGTAATTCCTTCAATTCTGTTTGCATGGAGTCTCTCATATTTTGTAACAATTCTTTTAGTTGGTTGATTTGTTTATCCATGGATTTCTTGTATTTGCTGCCTAATGTTTCTTTCATTTCCTTTAACATGGCTTGCATTTTATTCCTCATGGCTACTTTAAGATCTTCTGTTGGGTCAGTGCCTTTTGGAGGACTTGGAAATTTATTAGGGATCCTTTCCATATCCCCTGAATTCAGGCTCTTCCTTGATCTACCCATATTCCTTTGCATATATTGGTGTGGCTTAGAGTGCAGTGCCTTCTGAATTCAGACTACTTTTGCCACCTGTGTGTCGGGGCTGGGTACCTTCTCTGGAGTGCTGCTCCTGGTGGGTATGTTGCTGAGGCTTGGCCCCTCCCACATCCTCCAGCCAAGCCTGGTTTATCACCCTCCTTTCTTGTCAGACAGTGCAGTTTTGCTCCTGGCCACAGTGGCAGAGGGTGCCGTTGAGCCCTAGATGGGTCACCTCCCCTACCTGGGAGTCAGCCTGTGTTTCCTTCTTGGCCCTCTAGTCACTGCTCCTCCTGGCTCTCCGTCCCCCTGGGCTGCCAATGCCACGTTGGCTAGTTGGTGAAAGTTTTCGAGCTCCCTCTCTCAGGACTCAGGGTCCTCCTGGGATACCTGTTATGGTGACCCTCTGATGGCCCACTCGTGACCTTCCCGGCACCTCCTTTCCAGCTTCACCACCTCTCTGAGGCTGCTTGCTGCTCCCTCTCATTTTTATTTATTTAATTTTTTTTGCCACTCCCGGTGATGCTCAGGGGTTACTCCTGGCTACGCACTCAGAAATCACTCCTGGCTTGGGACCAAAATGGGATGCCAGGGGATTGAACTTCAGTTGGTCCTAGGCTAGTGTGCACAAGACAGACTCCTTACCACTTACACCACCACTCCTACCCCTGTTTTTTTTTATTTTTTGACACACCCAGCAATATTCAGGGACCACTCCCAATGCTGAGGGGTCTCTTTTAATGGTTTCTGTGAGCATAGGTGGTTTTAGGCATCAAATCTGGGCGTCTTGTCCACAAAAAATGTACTCAAGTTCTTTGATCAACTATTGGCACTTATTTATGTGTGTTTGTGTTGTGTTGTGTGTATGTATAAAGTGGTGGTGGTGTTTGATCAAAAGTGGAATAATTCAGGGGATATTCTTAGCTTTTTACTCCTTAGGGATGACTTCAGGTGGTGTTAGGGGACCATATGCAGTGTCAGAGATAGAGTTAGATCAGCCAAAGCAGTCTAGAGAAAGGAGAGTACCTAACCTCCTGTACTAGCTTTTCACCCTTCTTATCACTTACTCTTATGTCTTACAATTTTATAAGCACTGAGAAAACCCTCACTCATGAAGTGTTTATAAGTATATTATTAGACAGATACCAGGAATCATTATAAATATACATACTGTTTTCCTCATAAAACGTTCATGAAGCATTTAATCAATTTTGAAATGTGACACAGATTAAAATTTAAAATAAAAATAAAATTGTTAAAATTTAAGTTTAATAACTTTTTGAGGTTAAGTGACTAGAAAAGGCAGAGCATGGGTTCAAATTCAGTAATTTCAATCCTAACAAATTGCTTATATCAGTTGCCAACTAAACCAACTTGCTAATGCAACATTGAATAAAATAGTCATTTACACATTTTAAAATATGCTCTTTTAAGAAATAAAAAATTATGTTGTTCATTGCTTTTATGATAACCATTAATTAATTCTTAAAATTTTGGGGAGGATTGAAAATACAAATGTAGGAAGGGGGAATGACATAGAACAGACATGGTTCAGGAATATGGGTGGGAGTTTTGGGCATTTTGGTGTTAATTGTCTGTATACTTGATAAAATTATAAAAACGTAAATAATGCATTTTAAACAATGGGAATTTAAAAACAAGATTAAAAACATGTGAAGCAAAACAAAAAAATATAAACTGCACAAATAAATGAACATTTTATCATTTTTATTAGTCATGTTTTTATAAAGCCAAACTTTTTTTACTATATTAAAGATAATGTACCAGGGCATTATATCAATGTTCAGGGTGTAAGGTACATTGTACTGAGATTTATTAGATAAGAACTTATCTGTAGGTATAGTGTTTTCCTATTTTAATGTGTCTATGCAAAGAAGGATCAATGCCATGAAGCGTTATTGGTGCATCTGGAGGCAATAGGAACAAGACCAGCAATTTCCATGACATAGTTCAATCATAGGCATTAAACTGAGGGACAGTTCTACCAACAATCCTTATTGAACAGCTTACAAAGAAAAGACAAGATGAAAAGTGGATAGAAACATCATGGTAGAAGAATATAGAGAGAGTTACAGCCGTTAAAGAAAATATACATAAAATATTCAAAAGATATATGTGTGCAATATGTGAATGTGTCCATTCACGCCAGAACCAGGCAAGCTATTTACTAAACATCCAAGGTCTTTTATAGCAACAGCTGGAAGCAGTCCTCTACCAGGAA
Organism: Suncus etruscus; assembly: GCF_024139225.1. Classification (NCBI taxonomy): domain Eukaryota; kingdom Metazoa; phylum Chordata; class Mammalia; order Eulipotyphla; family Soricidae; genus Suncus; species Suncus etruscus. Next base: position 2,353,311 of record NC_064864.1, read on the forward strand.
AGACACTACCAAGGGTCTGACATCGACCTCCTAAAAAGAGACTTCCGTTTACACTGAGAAGAAGAGGAAGCAGTCCTCTACCAGGAAAGACACTACCAAGGGTCTGACATCGACCTCCTAAAAAGAGACTTCCGTTTACACTGAGAAGACTTGACAACAACAATGACCTGCTCTACAGGACATGGTTCTCTCTAGTGCCCCTTAAGTGTGAGGTGAAACGAGAGGATGCTCTGTACCATCCTGACTGCAATATGGGATATGCAGACTCCAGGACCTTTAATACAGAAATATGATACCAACAACAGAGACTATGTGAGGAATGAAGGTGTATTTCCACTACAGACGATGACTTGAATTGGACAAACTAGTTTGCCTGGAGCCTAGAGTCAGTCCTGTGCCGGGAAACTTCAGGGGTAGGGTCTCCTTGTATTTAGACCATAATTTTTCTTTCCATGTCCCTTATATTTTGGTGGGCCTATGCAAACAAATGCCACTCTAACACCATTTTTTACTATTTTCCCTTGACTCCAATCCTTAAGAAAAACAACCCACTAAAACTTTTGAGGTTAACTTAAACTAGTAAGCATGTGCATGGAACTAGATAAATGTACTTTGCCCTCAATGTTTAAGGAGTTACATAAGTCTAATCTCTTTGGATTATATTGTGTGCTGCTAAGAAATAGTATGTAATACAACTGGGAATTTGAGGGACAAATTAATTGTATTGTACATGGGTTCAGTTTTGTTTTTCTTAATTTTCTTTGGTTGAAAGATCAAGGCTGGGATATCATCGTTGGGACTACCGAGAATTCTGCTTATGGGTGATTGGGCTTCCACTGTAACTTTACCATGTCCTCTTTCTTTGCATCTTTGTTGTCATAATTAAAAAAAAAAAGAATATTCAAAGTAATGTTGAAACATAAAAAAAAATAATAAAAAAAATAAAGATAATGTACTACATAGTTGACCACAATACATTTATTTCCAGATAAGTGAGAGCAAAGATATTTAAAAATAAAAATAAAAATAAAAAAAAATAAAAAATAAAAAGTAAAAAAAAAGAGATAGCATGGAGGTAAGGCATTTGCCTTTCATGCAGAAGGTTGGTGGTTTGAATCCCGGCATCCCATATGGTCCCCTTTGCCTGCCAGAAACCAAAAATAAATAAATAAATAAATAAAAAATATATAAATAAAAAGGAAGAAAAGAAAATTTAAAAGAAAGAAGTATATTAGCAAGCACATTTGTGAAAATCATTGTATCTCCAATGAAGTCATTAATTCAATGGCAGAAGGTTAAGTAAGCTCTTATTAGCTGTTCATTCTGTTAAACTGGTGTGTTTATATAGGGTTGACAGCATGAACAAGTGAAGTTGTCCAGAAATTCAAAGCACTATTATTGATACTGTGTTTTAGGGGCATGTTCTAAGCTGCCAGGCCTTTGAAAAAAGGAGGATGTGGGGCTCGGGTGCCTGAACTCATTCTAAAAAACAACAACAACAACAACAACAACAAAAAGACCCTGGTGATATCAGCCCAAATACTGGCTTACATGAAGTTTGTCCAGAAAGAGAGGGTGATGAGCCAGGGCTATTGGCAAAATCATGACTCTGGATGATAGATACAGGAGGTATGTCTTCAGCAGGGTGGGAAAGCAAGCCAAACATTCTTTTTATTTTTGGGTCACACCCGGTGGTGTTTAGGGGTTACTCTTGGCTCTGCACTCATAAATCGCTCCTAGCAGGCTCAGGGGACCATATGGAATGCCGGGATTGAATCCAGGTCTGTCTTGGGTGGGCTGCATGTAAGGCAAATGCCCTATGCTATGCTATCACTTCGGCTCCTAGCCAAATATTTTTAAAGCACTTTGGAAACAATCAAATGTAAGTTGTAGTCATTTATTAGATCTCAATTTTAATAATCATTCTTTTTTTTTTTTTTTTGGTTTTTGGTTTTTGGGCCACACCCGGTGACGCTCAGGGGTTACTCCTGGCTATGCGCTCAGAAGTCGCTCCTGGCTTGGGGGACCATATGGGATGCCGGGGGATCGAACCGCGGTCCATCCGAGGCTAGCGCAGTCAAGGCAGGCACCTTACCTTTAGCGCCACCGCCCGGCCCCTAATAATCATTCTTAATTAATGTGTAGTCATATAAGGTGGGTTTTAAATTGAACAGCAATGTAAATCATCTTGTGAATTTTTAATTTGCTCAATGTCAAAATTGTATTCTTTGCTGGATCATTCTGTATTTCGGGAGATGTGTACATGAAGTTCTGAAGCCCAGTCTACATTTGCCGTACTTCCCTGTCAATTTTATTTTGCTTTTTCAGTTTTATTCATTGAGCTACTATATTTATAATACCATTAATGATGAATTCTGATGCACATATTTTAATACAACACCCATCACCTATATACCCACAATTTTCCTTGCTGCCATTTGAAACATGCAAAATTAGAATAAAACAAATGTAAAGTTCCTCTTATTCAGAAAAAGCCAAATAATTATAGTGGAGTTGAATGCTGAGAAAATTACTGTATTTTTCTGCATAATCATTTTCTAAACAGAAAATTAAAAATTAAAAGTTATATTTCATTTAAATCACAAACAATTTTTTTACTTAAAATATATTTCTCTTTAGTAAAATAAAATTTTGCAATAAAATATTTGCCACAAAAAATCAATTGATGTTGATTTTTATTATATTAGTATCATTTTTGGGGGGTAGCATGTGGCTGTACTTAGAGATTATTCCTGGGCTTATATTCAGGGATCACTCGAAGAAGGCCTTTCGGGACCATGTGGGATGCCAGGGATCAAAACCATATTGCCACATTCGAGGCAAGCACCTTACTCACCTATCATTCCAGCTCCTTGATACTGACTTTTAATACATTTATGTTTATCATGGAGATTTTCTAGAATATTAGATGTGTCTAATTTAAGAAATGTTATGACTATTATTAACTAGTACTATTTTCAAAGAATGAAACTTGAATTACTGTAATTCCCTTGTGATAATCATCTCTAGTTTAAAAATCTACATGTAAAATGTATTTTTTCTGTCTTTGCAAATGATATAAAATCCTTCACCACTATCATTTCTATACATGGTTCTGATTTGATACAGATGCTCCTGGCAAAGGGAAAATTAAAATTTCATTAGATTTCTGAAGACCAAGTATTGTGCTGGTTTTCACATACAGTCTACCTGAACATGAGAGAGTGGTTTAATTTGTTTGCAGTTGATGAAAGAATTACTCTACAGACCCATATAGAAGATTGGAAAAAATATTTTGGTTTGAAGGTAAAGATGATGCATGTTACAGCATTATCTAATCTAATTAAGCAATCCATTCAAGATTTTTCTCATTAAATGTCTTCAAAGTATCATTTTAAGAAAACGGAAATGCATTATGGGATTGGAGATCAGTAGTGAATCAGTTCTAACTCTCGATTCTTAGAAGTGAAATCTTCAATTTAATGACACCAAAGTTTCTGTTTCCTAAAATTGCAGCCAATAATGTTCTCCTGTTGGCCCACTTTGCTTTTGTGAGCACTAACAGAAGTAGCGTATGCAAATTTATTTTTAAGCGCACTTTCAACTTTCTAAGGGGAAATCAATGTCTTGATTGGTGAAAGAAAAATTTTATCTATTAGACATTGTTTTCAAATTGTTAGGCTATATATTAGCAGAGTTAATGTTCTATAATGAATAGGTCATAAATTCACTCCAAGTATACAATTAAATTGTTTTGATCAAATTTACAATGTTGTGCATTGATATAGCATGATAACAATATTATTTTTGGAACATTTCCATCACCTCAGAAAGACTGCTTATATCCATTTTAAATTATTTATTGTGGTCATTTATGGTCCCAGATGAATACTAATCAATCTGCAGTTTTTATGGATTTTTTCTTTACTGGGCCTTTTATATCCATGGAATAATAATATGTACTTTCTGTCTGAATTCTTTACTCAAACTTCTTTCACTGAACCTCTTTTTGACATTCATCCATGTTATAGTTTGTGCCTATATTTTATGCATTTATATTATTGAAGGGCCAGAGAGATAGCACAGCGGTAGGGCATTTGCCTTGCACACCGCCAACCCAGGATGGACCAGGGTTCTATTCCCAGTGTTTCATATGGTTTTCTGAGCCTGCCAGGGACAATTTCTGTGCGCAGAGCCAGGAGTAACCCCTGAGTGCTGCCGGGTGTGGTCCCAAATAACAAATAAATATATTTATATTATTGAGTATTATTCCATACATATTTCACATACTAACTTTCCATTCATAGACATTTGTTTTTATCTGGTTTTTGGCTATTAAGAGTAGCGACTGGGGCCGGGCGGTGGCGCTAAAGGTAAGGTGCCTGCCTTGCCTGCGCTAGCCTTGGACGGACCGTGGTTCGATCCCCCGGCATCCCATATGGTCCCCCAAGCCAGGAGCGACTTCTGAGCGCATAGCCAGGAGTAACCCCTGAGCGTCACCGGGTGTGGCCCAAAAACCAAAAACCAAAAAAAAAAAAAAAAAAAGAGTAGTGACTATGGAAATTGTGTATAAGTTTATGTGTGGACATTGTCTAATATACACTGAACCAGCTCCATAGATTCATTTTATTTTCAAAAGAGATGTAAACCAAGCTGTGAAAAATCATGGGTGCACAGACCTTGCAGTTGAAATTCTGGGGACTCATGGGAGAAGAGGTGAACTAGTTCCTGGCCCTGCTGAAGCTCCAGAAACTACACACTTGACCTCCAATCACTGTTTTGCCAATGGCCCAACTTCATTGCTTTACCACTAATTTCTATAGAGATGTCTGAGTGCTAAAATTCTGGGTATGCCAATATTTGGGCTGAGATCTCCTGGACTTTGTCTCAGTGTGTATGGACACCCTCTCCACCTTTTCTTATTTTCAGAAGCCTGCAGCCATAACCAGGTTCCACAGTCGTTGCAATATTAATTACAGAACTTGGAATTCCCAGATTGATGCAATTTGAATCTAAATTTTTCAGTAATATCATCTAGAGGGAACACACCAAATAAGATGTCAAAGTAGCATAAAAGCCACATAAGATTAACAAATAAAAACAATAGCAATGTTATTCAAATATATTCAAAATATGTGTTTTTTTTTTAAATAACATTTTCTTTATTTTAGCACCATGGTTACAAAAATGTGTGTAGTTAGTTGCATTTCAGTCATTGAATGAACACCACCCTTCATCAGTGTCACTTTTTCCCACCAGCAATGTTCCCCATTTTCCTCCTCCCACATTCCATACCTGTCTTTGGGACAGGCATTCTATTTTTCTCTCTCTCACTATCATTGTCATGGTAGTTGTTAGTGCAGTTATTTCTCTAACTCTGTTCGCCACTCTTTGTGGTAAGCTTCATATCATGGGCTGATTCATAGGTATATATGTATGTATATATATATATATATAAGTATATATACATATATATAGTCTCTAGGTGTTATTACCACACTGTCTTATTTCCCCTAAGTCCCACAGTTGAGTGAGACTAATTCGTGTTTATCTCTCTCCCTGTGACTCATTTCACTCAGCATGATAGTCTCCATGTCTGTCCATGTATAGGCAAATTTCATGATTTTATTTTTCCTAACAGCTGTATAGTATTTCATTGTGTGTATTTACCACAGTTTGTTTAGCAACTCATCTGTTGTTGGGCATATGGGCTGTTTTCAGATGCTGGTTATTGTAGATAGCATTGCAATGAACATAGGAATGCAGAGGGCAACCTTGTGTTGTGTTTTCATGGTCTTAGGTTAGATCCCTAAGTGGTATTGCTGTATCATATAGGAGTTCAATTTCTAATTTTTTGAGGAATCTCCATATTGTTTTCCAGAAAGTTTGGACTAAACAGCATTCCCATCAGCAGTGAATGAGAGTTTCTTTCTTACTGGATCCATACCAGCACTGGTTGTCAACTACATTGTGACTAGGGTGTCTTGGGTGCTTTTTTTTTTTTTTTTTTGGATCTCTTTGGCTATATTCTTTGGCAGGCAGGACTTGGTGTCATGTACTCTTTAGCTCTGGTAGTTTCAATTCAATGATGTCCTTGATTGTTGATACTTTATGGGTGTTTTCTTCCTGGGTCTTTGTGTCTCCAATGATTCTTATGTTGTTTCTGTTGAGTTTATCTAAGACTTCTATTTTCTTTTGTTCACATTCTTTGAGGTCTTTTCCCATTGCCTGATCATTTGTTTTAAGGCTCTTTTGTTGTATGGAGTTGTTATGCATCTCATCTTCCAGCTCACTGATATTGTGTTCAACCACTCTTTCTCTATTGGATAGACTTTCTAGCTTAGATTTTATTTCCTGGACCATTTTTTCTGTCCTTTAATTTCAGTATGAAGTTTTTTGTCATTTCTACTCATATCCTCTTGATTCTTATTTGTGGCATTTTCAGTTAGTTCCATGCTTTCTTTGAGTTCTATGAACATCCTCCATATTTATTCTCTAATCTTTATGTGAGAGGCTACGTAGGTGGTTGGTACTTTATAGGCCATCAGAGCTACCACCTTTGTTTTCTAAGCATGGTAAAGTCTGCATTTCCCCCCCACTGTTGCAGTTATAATATGGTGTTTTCTACATTTAGCACTACATCCATTTTACATTCATTCATTGTCTAAGATGAATGAGTGGCCTTGGAGTGAGTAGAGTAGCTGCACTTCATTGGCTCCCTGTCTTAGGCTCTGCCAGTTCACCTTGGCAGTGCCGACTTGCTTTCCAGTTCCCACTGCCTCTGTCACCAGGAGGCGGGTTCTGCCCCTCGGGCTCCGCAACCTTATGCTCTGTAGGTTTACCTGGGTAGCAAAATGTGCCTTCAGGCATCAATGCTGCAGTCACTCTCTCTGTTGCCGGGAGGCAGGCCCTGCTCCTCTGAGTTATTTTTCATACCCACTAGAGTACAGATCATTTGTGGGAGATAAAATAGATGGTTAAATGAAGAACAAGTTAATTATAAATGACAAGCCCTCACAGAAGAGTTACAGTTCTTATTGACATTTTGTAATTAGACTATGAAGACTAATGAATGCAGACTAGTGAATGTATACTTAATCCAAGAGACTAATGTATTCCATTAGATATAGAAGTAAGAAAAATATGTCGCCATGCTGTTTATTTATGGTAGTGGTGGTAATGACAATTCTTAGGCAAACTTCTATAGGGCCAGTGATAATGAAGGAGATCTGTAGTTGAGAGAATCAGGGAAGTCATATTATAGGATGCAGCATGTCAGTTAAGCCTGTAGACGAGCTAACATTTTAACAAGCAGTAATTGAAGGTGTTTCAGCTGAAAGAAATATTAGCCAACATATGTAAGAGTGGAAAAGTATTAAATAGTATGTTTGAGTTACTAGAAAGGAAATATATCTAAAAAGACAGGAAAGGCCCAAACTGAGAATTACAAATTTTAAAATTGTGCCATTCAGATGATTCAAGATTTTAAATAGAATCAATATTTTAATTAGGATTATAATACTATATTAACAATGACCATACTTAAAAACTTTCATGTCAAATTCTGGAAGTATCTCATTTGATATTTTTATTTGAACTTATTTCAATAATTTCAACTCAAATAGATTATAAGTTAAAATATGCAATTCTACCTCTCTTCATTAAATTGAGTTTGAGCTTTGTGGCTTTAGTTATATTTATTTTTTCATAATGTTGATATTTATATTAGACAATTTATATTTTATATATTTTATTTTATATATTATAGTGAGAGTATATATAAATTTACACAGGCAACTTCATATTTGAAAAAGGTCTGAAATGGGACCAAGACTTGTGGTCTTGCCATTACACAAGTTATAGCTTTGAGATCCTTATGAAAGCCTCTATTTTCTTATTTATAAATTTGAGTAATAATTTGATCCAAGTAGGTTTTTAGGGGTAAAATTGAATATTGTATTTATTTTTTCTTTTTTTAAGATCATTGTATTTCATATAAGCATTTTTAAAATCTTAGCTATTTTAACACAATGTATAATTTAGAATACACCTTATCATAAATCACAAGTGTTTCCTGCTATTCAGATCCCAAACTTGTTCCATCAAGCATCTTTCTCTTTTTGCACCCTTACCGTATCCATCAACATGTATGCAGATCTTACTTTAAGAAAGAACGCTGGATCTAGACTCTCTCCCACTTCCCCGTAGGCTGCAATCAGTACCATGGTGTTGCTATTTTGTGTTCACACTCTGAAGAGAATTTGTAGGAATAATTGGATCTGTGTTGCTTATACAGAGCTGGTTAACTCATTTCTTACTCAGTGGGAGATATGCTCCCTGCCATCATTTGACTTTTGGTCCCTACATTTAAATTATGTGGAGGAGAAAATGATTATAAATGAGTCCTTCCTGGGTATCCCTCATATTTTCTCTCTTAACAAGGTGTTTCAGATTGCCTCATACGTTTCTCCTTGTGTTTTAGTTTAAGACAGATGTCTCGTCAAGTGGTCAAGTTAGAAAGATTTTCGGAAGCATTATAGGACCTGTTAAGAATTTGATTTAGTTTTAGAGAAGAAATTTTAATTGGATATTTTTAATGCCTGAAAAATACAGTTTATTTGAAGAGAAATGTTTATGCTTTTTCCACATTTAAAGGAAAATGCTAATTTATATATATTTGGGAGGGAAAATATAGCAGAGAAGTATTATTTAAGATAAATTGGGTGAAAATCAGGATTAAAATTATACTTTCAATTTTCCTTTTTGTTGATGGCAAACAACTGATATAGTATATCATGTTTTTTGACATGTTTGGGCACAAAAGCTAAATTTTTATAAAATTTTTGATTTATATTTTTATGGTAGTTTTTCAATTTATCAGTTCTTTGCCTATTATGTGCCTGCTGAGCATGAAAGGCACTTTTGAGCTATGTAGTAATAAAAGAAAATGCCAAAAACACTGGCTGAAAGATAGGTTTTCTTTAGAAATAACTTGAATAACTGTAGTTACTGTAAACAGTTTTTAATGGATGCTAAAGCTCCATACCTATACTTTTGATTTAATAATCAGAATTCTGTTTGGCCACCATTTGAGGGATGAAAATTGCTTTTCTAATGACGGTAGAATTATGCAACAAATGGCTGAACCATTTATTAAAGCCCATACAATGACCTTAGCTACTATTGTGCAAAACTATTTTAATATTTGAAAGGTTTGCTCTTTCCTCATTGACAGGTAATTCTGTGTTGGAACTGTGCACATTAAAATTCTTGATGTATATTTTAGGGTTTCTATTGAAGGGGCAGCACACCTCATAGTGCTTGAGCTTATTCAGGCTGTTGTGCTCAGGCATCACCCGTGGCAGTACCTTAGGGGACCACATGTGGTATTGAGGATCGAGCCAGGGTCATTCACATTGCAAGGCATTATCTACTGTGTTATTCACTGCCTTGTCCACTCTCCAACCCCTTAATTTTTCGTACAGATGTCCATAATATTTTCCTTTTTATAAAAGCTTCTTTTTGTATTTTAGATCACTGATATGAAGTATCATTTGACAGAAATTGCCACCTCCCTTGTTGACTCAGCTAATGAATTTCTTGTAGGTCAAACTTTTACATGACTTAGAAGAGGATAGGTAGATATGTTGGGGATTTTGGAAAGAGGTCTTAAAAATGCTAAAATTTAGTGAAGGTTTTGGGTTTTTTTTATCAGATAAGAATAATTAAAGAGGAAATTATAGTTCCTTTGAGATGCATTTTGATGGGGAACTCAAAGTTAGATTCCTTAAACTCTTCCATAACTATTGCTATTTCTCTACCTTTATCATCTTTGGTTTTAGTCACAAATAAGCAAATCTCTTGTATCTGTATGAGATTTGCAATCACATTTCTCAAAGCATACACCAAAACCATTGTGGTTAAAATACATATTCTTTATATATGTATACTTGATATATATTTACCCCACAGTATATAAGAAGAAATTTTTTTTTTTTTTTTTGGTTTTTGGGCCACACCTGGCAGTGCTCAGGGGTTACTCCTGGCTGTCTGTTCAGAAGTAGCTCCTGGCAGGCACAGGGGACCCTATGGGACACCGGGATTCGAACCAACCACCTTTGGTCCTGGATAGACTGCTTGCAAGGCAAACGCTGCTGTGCTATCTCTCCAGGCCCAAGAAGAAATTCTTAATACTTCTCTTCCCTTTGCTTGTTTCTTCCTGAAATTTTAGACAGTGTTTTTGATGATAGTTTATTAAATTCTTTAGCATTGTTTAAGCCATTTAAAATTAGATTTTAAGGTAATTGAATATTTGGAATTCTTGGTTTATCATCTGAAGAGAAAGTAGGAAGTATGATATGTTAGAACAGAAGAGAGACGTGAACTTAAAGGGGACTATGGAGTCTAGAACTGCTGGTATAATAGAACCATTTTTGGGAATGTTTCTACTTAGGAAAAACTTCAAATATTTGAGAACAGGACTGAATATCTAAAGTAATATTTAATATCTCTGAATGTGTGATGTAAGAACTCTCCATGCTTGAGGTCAGAGTGTATAAAAATATGTTGCCTATTTTTAGAAGTACCTTCCCAGGGGTGTGTGGAAATATAGATATTCACAACCAAGGTTAACATCACACAAATATAAGTAACATTCTGAAATTTGAAAGTTAGTTCTAACATTGCCATATCATTATACTATACATTATAATGTCTGAATGTTTTTTTGAGGTGGGGATATTTAATTTTCAAATATCCCAAACAATGGGAAGCAGTTCAGGTAATTCTATTTTCATTTTGTAGGTGATTTATATATCTTCATATTACCGTGGCTGCCAAGATTGTGTCACTTGGATGCCGGGGAGAAGTGTGATCCATCCCAACATTCCCCTAGTTAGAGTTGACACCCTACTGGATAAGTTCCTGCCAGGCACTATGGACCACACCATTTGCCAAAACTTCTGTGGGAATGTGCTCCTTGGATAAACCTATCTAACACTGGTGGTTATACTGCCTGGAGCTTAGGCTATTTAAATTCCTCCTGCAGACATGGTCAGAATAAAGAAGCAGAGAAAAAACGAAGGACGGGAAATTAGTGTTTTTAATTATCCGCTCATGAAGGCTGGAAACCACCTCGCTAACCATTGCATGATTGCTGAGAAGTCCTTGTTCTCTACCGAGTTGAAATATTTCAAAACTTACATTTGAGGGCTGGATAGATAGATAGCTCAGCAAGTATGAGCTTTGCATAAGGAAGGCTGGCTTGAATTCCTGGCACTGTGTGTGGTTTCTTTTAGCACCACAAGGAGTAACCCCCAAGCATAGAGTCAGGAGTAGCCCCCAGAGCACTGCTGGGTTTGGCCCAAACAAATAACAATAAAATTTCTCTTGGCAAACACACGTATCATGTTCAAGTCCCTCCCTCATGCTCTGTAGTTTTCGAAAGCAAACTTCTAGTGTTTAAAATAAAAAAATGTCTCAGTTTTGCATAAGTAAATTATGGGCAGATGGAGGGTCCTTTCTTGTCCACTGTGAGAGAGTGGGCAGATGGTTTCAACCACAGGGGTCCTGGGATGCTATTATTCTATACTGAGGTCATTATAATGTAAGCGACATCAAAATAATCATCCCATCGTCCTGTTTCAGTAGCATTTCACATTTGAAGAACAACAAAGTGGCATTAAAAGAATGAATGATATTGTTCAATAATTAGAGAGTACAAATAAAACTATCTTATTTTTTTCATACTTAACTGCTCAAGAATTCCCATATGTACACTAATGATGGGCATGATGCTGGAATTATGTACATGAAAAACCATATCAGAACTTCAACCAATAAAAAACAGAGATTCCCCATGAAACAGCTACAGAATTTCCTTTCCATTTACTCTAAATTGACGGAATGTTCTTTTCAAACCTGGATCATGTAGATTCTCTCTATTTTTGCCCCTTTCTCTTCTGACTGAGGATTTTAGTAAATAGAGAAATCCAGTCCTAGGGACCAGTTTCAGTTTTCCTGCTCCCTTTTTTACGGTTGAGTCTGTGTGATGGAGAAGGACCTGTACATTGGTAAAAATAACACCCATATCTTGTTTTTTTTTAGAGGATCTAGAAAACTATAAATAGTTAAGTATTTTCTTTTATTATCAAAACTATAAAATATAAATTTATAAAATATTGTGAATATGTTTTCTGAGTGAAAATGAAATAGATTTTTTTTTTTAAAAATCAGCTTCCATATATTTTCAAAGATGTTTTGGAGAACTTGCTAAAACATCTTAATATTTATTTCTGATAAAAAATGAAAAAAATTCTTTTGAATTGTCCTGGAAGTGATGTTTTCCTATTTAAAGTTAAATACTAAAAGAAAATAATAAAATTTGTAGTCTACCATAATGTTTTATAGCACAATTTGTCCTAATTTTTCTTTTCTCTTTCACCAACTTTTATTTTATGATAATTTGTATTATGTATGTCCTTACAAAGCCACTCTAATCCTTTCTGGTAAAAGCAAATTTATAAACATGTGAATAATGATGAAAAGCAAAATAGCAATGTCTCTTACATAAGTGTAGATTTATCTTAATTCTCTAGAATTTAATGGTGCAAACAAAAGAGAACCAGTTAGTAGTCTTTAGTATTTGGACATTAATCTTGACGTTGAAATAAATCAAGAAAACAGTTCTGACATTAGGTAAAACAGAAATTTTCCAGTCTGGAAGAAAGAAGATGAAAAATATACAGATTATTATTTTCTCTTAGTTTTTAAGTTTTAAAGTTGAATCACCATGGATTGCAAGATACAAAGATATTTATGGTTGCACTTCAGGCATAAATTGTTTCCACATCAATTCTTCACTCTTTATCAATGTCCCCAGACTCCCTCCTGCACCTCAGCCTGCCACTTGGCAGACACTTATTCCCTTACTCCTGGTCCTAGTTATATTCTATCCTTCATTATCCCCACTCGAGTGGAAAACTTTCTACTGAAGATCAGTTCTCCTGCTCTTTGTTTCTATTGCCATAGGGCATTTGACTGATTTCACCCAACATGATACTCTCTAGAACCATCCAAGTAACAGCAAACTTCATGACTTTATCTTTTCTGATGGCTCAGTCATATTTCATTATATATGTACCATGGTGTAACTGCATCTTTAAGGGCTGATGATGCTCTAGCATTCCCTTGTCAATGGACTGGGACTTGCCTGTCAATGGACTGGGACTTGCCTCCTGTAGCTGCCAACTGACTTGCATATAAAAAGGGAATGTCTGGTGGTTAGATATTGGGGCCCAGGAAGAAACCAGGGAGAGCCTGTGGGTCAAGGGAGTCTAGGGCTCAGACTCCCCAATAGGCCTAAAATGCATCAGTTGACCAGTTGTCCCAACACCATTTATTTAACAGGCTTTTCTTACTCCACTTCATCCCAAAGTTCTACTGTCTGCTGTTCATTTATTTTGAGTCTTTTCCCCCACCAGCTTCTGTGATCTGGAGATTTTCTGCATCTCAACATTTTTCTCTTCAGTTGTTATTCGACCCGAGACCTTCTAGTGATTTTTTCATTCGCCGACCAAATTTTTAAGCTCGATCATTTCTGCTTGTAATTTTGCATTTCTTCTCTCTTGTTCTATTGGTGGCCCATTACATTGTTTATTTGAGTTCCTTAAACATATTCAACATTTTCTCTTATCATATTGGCCAGATAACTTGTTATTACTTGTTCAGTCTTCAGTGCTGCCATCTTCTTTCACTAAACATGGTGGGGCTCTGTATTGCTTTTCCATTGTGATTTTTTTCAAGCTGAAGGCTTTTTTCATTTGTTGCTTTATGTATAGTTGAGTAGAGTTAGGATATATATATATATAACTATATTATCTATATATACCTATATCTGTATCTATGATGAAGAAATGTATTTCTGTGCTTAGTGGGAATTCTGACCTTGGGCAAAATGGCTGGGTTCTGAGTGTAGTTTCCTAGCTATGAGTTTCTAGAACCAGGGATGTGAGCTTCCAAGGCAAATCTCACCCTTTTCTGCTAAATTACCTTAGCTGAAAAAAAATCAACAAACTAAATGATAATCATTGGGAGGATATTTTGTTAATGATAATTATCATGTTATACATCATATCCCTCTGACATAAATAGAATTTCATACCTTTAAACTTCTTTTACTCATTTTAATTATGTCCAACTTCTTTTTGGGTCTTATTTATTTTATTTTAGTTTTTGAATTTTATTTTATTTTAAATTAATATCTTTATTTAAGCATCATGATTAAAAACATGTTTGTAGTTGGGTTTCAGTTATAAAAAAAGAACACGCCCTCCACCAGCGCAACATTCACACTTCACTTGTCCAACTTCTCTATCAAACAGTGCCTATGTTAACTCACTTTGGGCAACTACAAATCTATTCTCCGTATATGTTTTTTATTATCCTTATGATTTGTTTAATTTGTAGGTTCATATTAAGTGGAGTTGTATGGTATTTGCCTTTCATTATTTGATTGATTTTAACACTTAAAGTATTCTCACATTTCAACCAAGTTTTTTTTTTTTAAATAATGTCTTTATTTAAGCACCATGGTTACAAACATAGTTGTGTTCAACCAAGTTTTGATAATGGCAACATTTTCTTCTTTTTTGGTGTGGTTGGACTTTCTGTTTCCCATTGTCATTTTTAGGTAGAAAAGTGTTAGCAGATGTCACCAAGAAGTAAAAGATTCCAAAAATCTGAAGGACTTAGGGGACAATAATCAATTTACTAACTTATTCTCAAGTCCCAATTATTATTTATGACATGCATCTTTGTTCTCCTTGACTATTTCCCACAACTCTAAATTTCATGAAGAAATTAATTCCTGGGCCCGGAGAGATAGCACAGCGGCGTTTGCCTTGCAAGCAGCCGATCCAGGACCAAAGGTGGTTGGTTCGAATCCCGGTGTCCCATATGGTTCCCCGGGCCTGCCAGGAGCTATTTCTGAGCAGACAGCCAGGAGTAACTCCTGAGCATTGCCGGGTGTGGCCCAAAAATCAAACAAACAAACAAACAACAACAACAACAACAAAAGAAATTAATTCCTTTGCTGTTTAAGAAGATTTTTATATATGTCAATTGTAAGACTAAACCCTTTTAGCTATATAAATAAATATATTAATTTCTT
The DNA here is from genome assembly GCF_024139225.1 of Suncus etruscus. Taxonomy (NCBI): domain Eukaryota; kingdom Metazoa; phylum Chordata; class Mammalia; order Eulipotyphla; family Soricidae; genus Suncus; species Suncus etruscus. The sequence goes on from NC_064864.1 coordinate 2,368,480, forward strand.
GTCATTAAAAATGAGAAATCTAGGTGAAAAATGTACGCATTATAAAATGTAAAATTTTCATATGATTTTGAGATTTCAAACTAGAAAATCTATAAGGACTAAAATTCAGACTTGCCTAACATCCCCAAAACAATTTAGAAGCAGAATCTCGTCAAGAAATTCAATTTTCTGCTTCTTAAGATCTTTCCAATGTGCATTAACTGTCTCTTACGTTCTAATCCAAAGGATTTTACATTGGGCTTCATATAAAGAACAAAATACTTTGCTTCACAGCCTTCTGAAAATAAAAAAGAAGTTGAATAACTGCCTTTGCTTCTTCTATGCAATGTGGTTCTTTCCAATAAAGCAAGGTCAATAGTTACTTTGTATAGCTATAAAATTATAAGAGGTTAATGTAGTACAAAGTTTTAGCTAAACATATCATATCCTCCATACTTTCATCCTCTCCTCTGTTTTTATCTTTGTCTTTAGAAATTACATGAATAACATTCTTATGAGAACTCTTCAGATTTATATAAGGAGTCTAAAGATTCTATGTCATATTAAAGTATGAACAACAACTATTGGGTGCATTCTAGAATTATGTACAAACAAAGATGGCATTTTTTCCCTTATTGATATAGGAAGCCCTGTGAGTCCTTTCCCTAATGTCTTATTTTAATTTTAATTTTCTTATGTGTGGTCTACTAAAGAAATACAACTATATATTATACATCTTTATTTCTGAGACTCATATTCACTGAAAGTTCTTTGCAATAACTTTAATACTTTTAGATGTTGTATTATTATATTTTATTTAGTTTATTTAAATAAATAAATCCACAGAAGTTGATTTACCAACAGGATCTTTTTTTTTAATATCTCAGAAATTTACTTTCAACTGGGTATTATAATGCTATTTATAGTTTATACAAATTAGAAAATGTTTGTGTAAGAAATTCTGAAATGACTGATGTGTGATAATTCTGTTAAATAACCAGAGTATAATAAAAAAGGCAGCTATTGGTTAAGTTCCATCAGTTCTGTTTAATTTGCTTTGACTTATTCTCCAGGTCTTCTGTTATCTTTTCTGCAGGTCGCTTCTTCAACCCTTTCATTTTCCTGGTTTGTAGTTTGCTTAGGTCTTGTTTCTGCATGTGAATCCTTCCGTAAGTTGTACCAAAAGTATCATGAGAGATATTTTTCTTCTTCTTTGGCTTGAGGGCTTTGGGTACTTTCATAGCTAATTTATAAAGGTCATCTGAAGCCAAATGTGTCCTCCTCAGAACTAAATCTAATGAGGGTCCCATCTCTTCTAGTTCAATTCGTGGTGTTTTGCATCCGGATTTCTTCAACAGCAACTTATAGCTTCGAAAGTAAATCTTTCCATTCAGTGCAGTGAAGTGCAGAACATACTCTAAACCAGCCAGCCGGATATTTGAAACAGTGGGGCCTCTGAAGAAATCAGTAAGCAGATTTTTTAACCTTCGGTAGTCTTCTGTTACATCGAAACCATCACCAGCAAATATTAACATGGGCTTTGTTCCTTCAGGACATTTACTATTCTTAATATCATTTAAAGAGGAAAACTTCTCAATTCCTAATTCGATCATATCCAGCACATGGTAGTCATACATACGACCTATTACCAGGTTATTTGGTCGCTTCTTATTGTGGGAACCAAACATAAATAAAGAACAATCTGACTTCTTTGAAAAGAATTCCAGTGATGTCTGATCTTCAAATGGTCTTGTAATATTTTTTTTTTATACAAAACACCATATGGCTTTTTCAGAGCATACATATCTCTAAGTACTTGGGTCACTGTTAAACTTGCATTTCCTCCTTTAATCAGCATGGCATTTTTAATATTTTCATTGAGCTTTGGTTCTCTCTTCTCAAGAAATCTTTTGGCTCTTTTTGTTTTTGGTTTCACGACTCGGTCCAAAGCGTCCATGGCCGGCAGCAGGCGACGCAGAGTGGCCAGGGGACGAGACACGTGCCTCTCGCCCAGGATCTTTTTTTATGCAAATTATTTATTGGTTTAAAGCCAAACCTAGTTAAAACTCAATAATTTTCACCAGTTATCTAATGTTCTCAAGTTTTTCTAGATGTTTGCTTTGTCATTATTTCTTGAAATCCCTAGAAAAATAATATATAATTACTTTCATGATAAAAATGATCCATACCAATATTAATACAGAGTACTGAAAATTATATTGCAGCACTCTGTTGTCATGCACCTGTAAAATGACTTTACTTTTTCCTTTTACCTGTTCTGAGTTAATTAGCACAGGTACCCATAATTACATCAACCCTGACCCTTAGGTGATTTATATAAAATTCTGCCAATGAAAGTGGCAGAAAAATTAGCAAGAGAAGCTTAGCTGGCTCAGTACGATCCAAGAGGCTACCCAACATTCCCTGGCTGAAATGCACTTCTTAACCCATGACTCTCTCTGGTTTCTTGTACATCACACCTTGCTGCTGACCTGTCCACTTCACGGTCAGCACTAACATGGTGAATACTATGAACTGCAACGGACTGAAAGCAATCAGCAGGTGTCAATTGATGGGAAACCAGCCAACCAGTGAGCTCCAGAATTACCCCCAAGCACTCAAATGATCCACTATAAAAATTTTTAAATAAATTGCATTTTTTGAAATAATTTTCCCACCTATTTTTATGCTTCAATGTTCAAAACAGTTTAAATCAATGTATAATAAGGACATACATAAAATAAAGAGAATAAAAATAAGTCTAAAACCAACTCAAATACTTGTGATATAAGTTATATCATAAATACTTAGCTTGAAAATATAGCTATGACTAAGCTTAAGACTTATGTGTGAGATTTGTAGCAATATGGTATTTATCACAAGCCAGAAGTGGAACTGCCTTTTTCCTCCTATAGTTCTATAGAAATGTTGTTACAAATTTATTTCTGTAAGGAGCTAGTACACAATAATGGTGAAGGTTAAACTTTCCATATAAGTATTGAAACTGTGCTTCATCAAAACAGGTACACAGATCAATGAAATAATATTGCAAGTCTAGAAATAGAACCACACATTTACAGATGTATGTTATGACAAAGGACACTAAAAACTTACAATGGAACAAGGAAAGTATGTGCATTAAATATTGGAAAACTGGATAGCCATATAAAAATAATAAAGCTAAACCAAGCCTAATAACATGTAGACAAAATCTAACTCAAAGACTTGGTTGTAAAACCTGAAGTAATAATATATATATAAAGCCACAGGCAATTTACTTGGAATCAACTCTAGAGGCATGTCTAGGAACTCATTCCACCAAGATGACAAACAAAAGCTATAATAAAAATATGGGACTAATCGAAAAGAAAATTTCTGTTATGAAGGAAACTTACACCAAAATTTATACTAGTGAAAGGGATAATATAATATAAAATATGTTCCTTGTCTTTTAGGGAATGAAAATAAAACAATGAGATCCCACTTCAAACTAAAGCCTAACACACATGCTAGGTACTTGGGCAATACTCCTGGCCTCTTTCCTAAATTTTTACTGCTCTAGATCATTTGTTTAAAATATGTTCTAAATTGAAAACAATGTCATCATCCTTACATCATTAATTCAACAAGAAGATGAATAAGGCGAATTTGTTCAGGTTCCGCCCTTGTCTTACATATATTAAGCTCTTTATCAATCCTTACCACAGAAGAAGAAACTAAAGAGCAGAGCTTTAAAGTCATTTTAGTGGCCATATTGGTAAGAACAAGAGTTTAATATTGTCTAAATGCAAATTAATACACTACATGATTGATATATTCTCATAACAAGTACCAACTCATCATGTATTAAGCAATAAACCTACTTAAAAGACGAATCAGAATTCAAACTAGAATAGGTGGGCCGGAGAGCTAGCATGGGGGTAAGGCATTTGCCTTGCATGCAGAAGGACGGTGTTTTGAGTGCCAGTATCCCATGTGGTCCCCCGAGCCTGCCAGAAATGATTTCTGAGCATAGAGCCAGGAGTGGCCCCTGAGCGCTGCCTGGTGTGACTCAAAAACCAAAACCAAAACAAAAAACAAAAACAAAAGAAATACCCAACTAGAATATGGCCCTGGATATTAAAAAAGTTTACATTCCACTTAACCTCACTAACAAACCAGAGTTATTATAAGCAGAGAAAGTCATTGACTTATTAACAAAAATTAAAATATGTGATTGTCAGTAAATAGATACATATAAGTCACTGAATATAATAATTAAAAAGTTTAAAGAATTTCTAACACCAAACATTGTTGCTCCTTAAAATCTAAGATTTAGTTAATTCTGCAGTAAAAATAATCTGTGGAGCAACATTTTGCCCCAGATCTGATTCCAACAACCCCTGAAATGTGCCATCTAGACTATTAGGCCACAAGGTCTCTAACTACTTGCCTTGGTAGGCCCACCTTTGGTCCCATGGATTCAAAGCAAGATAGCTGCACTCAGAACGATGCCATTTTGTCTCACATCAAGATCCAACACTTCCAAGGGTTTATATGTTTGAGAAGTATATGTTTGTGAAGCTTGAAGCCATTACATTTTTTTTATTAACACACTTGTGTCAACTTATCCACACACCAACCAAATTACCAATATCCCTCCATTTATAGTATATTTTGTATTTTAAAATTGCTAAGAGTGTAGATCTTAAAACTTCTCAAAAATCTTGTAATTATATTAACTAGATTATGGAGACTATCATTTGGCAATGTGTGCAAGTTTTGAATCATGTACACTTTAAACATATGACATTTGTCAATTATACTTCAAGTGAAATGAAAAATAAATCCTTTTCTCATTGTAGTATTAAATCTTATAGTTTCTTAAATTTGAGAACTTGGTCTATATTTTATAAAAATGCAACCTTTCAGAAATAGTTTCCTAAGATTTGACAGATCGCTACCATTACATATTTAGCACAATCCTAAAGAAAATGTCCTCATAAAGAATTAAGATTAGTTTGATGAAAGGCAGATTGTGTCTGTTATTAGAGTGTTATTCATTAGATTAAATCTATGTTTCACTTATGATTTAGAATTTTATACCTCACTTTATTCTAAAGTTTTAAGTTTCTTGTTTTGATTAGATGATTTTTACTAAATTTGGATTGACCTTGTTAAAAATAAAATGATAAAGAGGCTTTAAAATCTGTGCTTGCTTCTGATTTATCTTTCAGATAATAAACCTGATGCTCTTATCATATTCACATGTATTGTATATGAAGTTTCTGGTCTTTTCTCACATAGATTTCTCTACACACCATGTTCTTATTTGTGTAATTTCTCATATTAAGATGTTTATATAGTGCCTTTAGAATTTAAACACTTTTATGCTAATAGCCTATAATTATCAACAGTTGTGTGAGTTTGATAGTGTACTATATTATTTTTCTTAGGATAAAACTAAGACTTACTGATTTTGAATGATTTCAGTCTTGGAATTAGAACTGAAATAAATATATACCAGTTTTATATTCTTTTAATTATAAAACGTGGCCTTTGAATTATTTTTAAGTAGTAAAACAAAAATATAACATTAATTAAAAATAGAGCATGAGACTGCAATTCAAACATATTTATGAAACGAAGTGATGACCTTTTCTCAAGAAAGGTCAAATCTGACAGTCAGAAGACCTTGACATATAATATTAGGTCCCTTTTAGATAATTTGTGCAAATATTTGCATAAATATAATAAAGATCATTAACATTGGAGACAATGTGGGCAAAGAACAGAAGAATATGAAAATGTATCAGCTACTTTGTATGACAATGTGCCTTATAACTGCTCATTTATTTATAGCTCAAAATGCCCACACTGGGGGCTGGATACCTAGTACTGGAGTTAAGATGCTTACCGTGAATGCAATTAACCCAACGTCTATCCCTGGCATCACATACAGTGCGGTTGCTGTGACAATCATCCCCCATGACCCCTAGCGATAGAGGTAGGAACAGCAAACACTAATCACTGGATGTGCCTCCATGTGGCCCCCAATTAATTGTTTTTGCTTATTATCATAGGAGCTAACTCACCTTAATTAACATAAAATGATCTAGAAAGTAAGTCCATTTTATGGAAAGAATAGCTTAAACTACAACTTGAACCTCAGATTTCAGTAATCATAAATAATTTGAATGCTTTTAATCCAAGATGTTCTGGAACCCATAACTTTAATTAATTGTTCAACATATGCCTACAGAAAATTTTATTTGTAAACTATTAAAATGAGAAATTCCTGTTTGTACCTTGAAATTACTTTATAGCATTTCCCAGATGTGCTGAATTGAAAAGACTTAGCTGGCTGTAACTATTCCCAACTCTTACTTATTTCTGACAAATTTCTCTCTGGTTGACTTCTCATTATCTCCTTCTTAATAGTTACTTCCTCCTTCCCATTTATTGCTGCTATACAAACATTTTACTTTCTAGTTCATAGTTTTTCTTTCAACAGCAGTCCCAGAGGTTGAATCATTTTAGATCCACTTGAAAATCTGAATATATTACACCTACTGGGGCTTATATAAAGTTCAGTAGGGTCTGTATTGTTTATGTACCAAACAGAAATACAGATTAATGCATGTTAAACTGCCTAGGATATGTGCTTCTCTAGAGGAAGAAGGCTCTTTTATCTGTGCACTGAATTGCTAATATGCCCATTTCATTTATACTGTATGTCAAAGAGTTCTGAATTTATATCATTGGCTGGGATGGCTTTGAAAAGACTCAAAAGACATCATACCTATGCTCTACCATATATCTCTGAGCTTTGACATATATTGAATTTTTCTTATCAAGGCTGTAATATCTCTGAAGGACTCTGGCAGGTTAGTCATGAATGACTGTTCCTGCTAACAACTGAGATTGTTCTCTGTAATTAAACTGCTTTCCTAAGTGTTCCTTAAAGAGGGGTTTTGAGATTTTTTTTCACTGGTAGTCTTTGATCAATACCCTTTTAGTTTGTCTCTCATTCTATAATGAAAGGGGATTTTGCTTACCAATTTCTTTTCTTTGTTACCTAACTTAATATTTAATGATGATATATAGCAAATCAATGGCCAGTGGGTCAGTTAAGAAGTGTGCAACGTTTCATAAAGTTAGCTATAGGGTATCTCAAGAGTTTCTGAATTACATTGAGGGTCTGTATGTACCCATTCTTTTATCTCTACCGAGACATAAGTCCTAAGAAGTAGCTGTCAGCTGAAGAGTTGTTTATTCCTTATTATACATTTTAATTTGTGTCAAGTGATATTGACTGGACCCTACAACTAAACTAATTAACCTAAGAATTATAGTTCTTTTTTTGGTTTCTAAGCTCCACTATAAAGTCTGAGAAAGTTAACTGCTTACTTTACTTGTCTAGCTTTACTTGTAGTGATAAGGGCTAACTTTCCTGGATTCCCTGGAGGATATATCTGCCCATAAAAACGTTAGATTTTGTTTTCCCAATGAAAGCTATATTATAGCCTGGAATATGACTGAAGTAGTCGAGTGTCTGCTTTATAGACATGTGTATGCCAATTTCACCCTTGGCATAGTCAGTGTGCCGAGAGTGATTCCAGTAATACTCTTATTTGTGATCTCAGGCATCATAACAAAGTGTGTGATTTTGTGTGAGCACTGTATCCAAGTATGAATCATGGCAACAACACAGGGAGGACAAGAAAAATAAAATGAAAGTTACAACTATGGTTAGTGCCATGCATCTCCTCCTCCTACCTCTTTTGTGTATAGTAGTGCTACCTATACCTGTCGCAGCCATATTGTGACTTGTGACCCCAAGACTGGGAACCCTTGATGCTGTTTAACTGTGGGCAGCCACCGTTATGGATCTGTTTTGCAGGGGAAAGATTGTTTTCTGTTACATTAGTCAAAAACCATCTGTTACTAACAGATGGTAGTTAATGATTATACTTTTTTCATTGATTATTTATAAAGAGATAAAGGGCAGTCTATTATTTTTGGATATTTAGTATTGAGTATATTTTTTTATTGTGAGTGCCATTCTGTTCATTGTAGTATTTAGCAGTGTCTTTGGTTTTTTTTTTATTAGATGGCAGTTTACAACCAAAGTGTTACAACCAAAATTATCTTTAGATATTGCCAAATATTAATGCATAGGAAATAGTCATCATCTACTAGGAAATGGGAAGATTTTTTTCCTGCCAAAGGCCATTTAAATACTTTCAATATTTGTGAAAACCATGATGTCAGCAGGTGAACTGTGGATAGCTGCTAGGTATTATATATGTCTGTTATGTCATGTACGAGGGTCAGACCACAGGCTTTTGCAGGCTTTATATATATGCGTAGTCTCTGTGCTGGACATTTTTCACCTGTGATTCTAGTCCAACTCCTGTTGGAAAACGATGTCATAGAGTTTTGTTGGAGTTATAATTAAACCTTCTGATATCTGGTGTGCTGTTTCACAGTCAAATGTACTCTAAAATAATTTAACAATTGAACAAACTAATGAATGACATTTTGAAACCTTAGTACTTGGGTGTTAAAAACACTTCAGGAACATGATTTTCTTTTTTTTTTTTTTTTTTGGTTTTTGGGCCACACCCTGTGACGCTCAGAGGTTACTCCTGGCTATGCGCTCAGAAGTTGCTCCTGGCTTCTTGGGGGACCATATGGGGCGCCGGGGGATCGAACCACGGTCCGTCCTAGGCTAGCGCAGGCAAGGCAGGCACTTTACCTCCAGCGCCACCGCCCGGCCCCTGGAACATGATTTTCTTTGGGCAGAGTCATTAAATGGCTAGTTTCATGATGATTTACTTCACAGAATTTTGTTGTTAAATAGATTTACATAATTTGTATATTAATATCTTATGATGGAATATTTTTCATCTTAATTAAGTGACTAAAAATAATTTTAAGGTAAGGTTGGGTTAGTGAGTTTGTTCTTAGAAAAGGCTGCACCTACATTTTCTTCTCTTTAATCATCACAGAGGTTGGTCCTCAGTTTTTGGTATGTCACTAGAAATACTTTCATGTGCTTCCCTATGTACAAAAGGTAATTTAGTGGATTATAAGTAAAATAATTTCATTATTTGTGGATAAAAAGATGATATAGTGGACAGAATGCTTGCAACCCAGGTTCAATCTTGGTAATGAGAATAGTCTACAAACCACTGCCAGCAGTGATCGCTGAGGACAGACGCAGAAATAGTTCCTTAGCACTGGCAGGTGCGGCCCCAAATAAAATATCTTCTTTTCTCATGGTTATGTTGGTTAATATATTTAAAATTTTAAGATTAAAATATTATATGTTATATGTGTAACTGGTAGATAACTAGTTATTATCTATATTAATTTTTATAATATTATCAATAATATTTATTATCTATAATAACTCCAGAGTAGGGTTTGAGTAACTGTTGCACTTGGGCTATATCTGATAGGTAGTAAAACCATTTGTATTATAATTTCTGTCACCTAATAAAAAATCTAAAGATACTGCTAAATCCTAAAATGCATAGAATAACACCTACACTAAAAATTACTCAATACTTAATATCCAAAATAATAAGGTTAATGGACTGTCCTAATGGAAAAATATTCTTTTAACTCTTTAAAAATCATCAATAAAAAATTGTAATCACACCACCATTTGTTACTTATTGTCTCTAGTTGCTTCTGTGCTAAAACAGCAGAAGTGAATAATTAGAATACAGATTATATTAATTAATTTACATTAATTGTACTAATTGTGGGAACTACCAAAGCCCTAGAAATTAAACAAAATTAAATGACGGACTGACCTAATGGGGCAGATCACTTTCTGGGGATGGATATCTAGAGAGATTATAAAGAATTTCGAACATCTTATTGGAATAAATTCTGCATGCATATTCACATACAAAAATTGTAAACTCAAATTTTTTTCAACTTTTTTGCCCACACCTATGAGTCTATATCCATTCTTTCACCAGAGTAATCAAGCTATTATTAGTTTTAAATATATCTTCCTAGGTATTATATATAAATATAATCATATGAATAATTTACATTAAAGTTTTTATTTATTTTTTAGTTTTTGGGTCACACCCAGCAGCGCTCAGGGGTGACTACTGGCCCTGTGCTCAAAAATAGCTCCTAGCAGGCACGGCTGACCATATGGAATGCCACCGTCCGTCCTGAATCAACTGCGCGCAAGGCAAATGCCCTACTGCTGTGCTATCTCTCCAACCCCTATATTATTTATTTTTAGATTAGCTTAGAATAGTAACTATAGTTTTCTAAGATTCTGTCAAAGAATCGATAAGGATACAGATTACTCATGATAATAATATAAATTTATACCAATATTTTATAAGATATTAGCCTACGACTGATTTATTTTTCTGTGAACACAAAATTAAACATATGTATTTATGTGTATTTTACTGTTTATATTCTATGTAATAAATGTGTATTACTACATAACATAAAATAAATTTTATTGATGCCATTGAATAATAGAGGATCATTACTAAAAACCTATTGAATTCAGTGATAAAAATCAAGCTATAGAATAGTTATATATTTATGAATTTTCCCTAAACTAATAGAGAAATGATTTTTTGGTATATTTATAAATAATCTCCAGAAAGAAACATTCATATCTTCAAACAAACCAACAAACATCAGTGATTACCGCAATGTATGAATGGAGCTTACCTCATAGATGAGAGCAGGTCAGCAACTCTGGTGAGTCAGGAACTTGGTGCCATGGAAGTCATAGATGGGCTAGTCATGGTAGGATAGGAATCTAGATTTGCTAAAACACTGATCCTGTGGTTGCTGTGTGGGATCACTGGTCAGGGACCTGGGTTTGCGGGAGATGTCTGCTAGTCTGCTGCTATATAAACTTCCTGGGATCATGGGTGCTGGCAGGTACCATGGTGAGCCTGTTGCCTACCATCACACAAACTTTCTGGAACTTGATGCTTGTGGCTACAGAAGCTATACGAGGTGAGTTGGTGGTAGGCAGGATGTAGCCAGGTAACAGTGGATGTTTGATGTACTCTCCTTTCACTTTGAGGGTATAATACTACACCTACTGGAATGGATAATGCTCATGGAAGACACCATGAAAGCTACATGTCTGTGTATAGTTGATGTAGAGATAGGTGTGAAATAAAATTGGGCACAGAGAGGTGAATATGTGGCATAACTCTGGAGGAAAAAATAATGTTCCCTTTTTTGGCTGCAAAGAGCTCAGAAGGTCCCCTTCACCCACATAAAGAGACAAGGTGCCCAAGTAGTTGTAAAGATGGGAGTCCAAACCAGGCATCCAATTAAATAAAAAAAAAGTCTTACGATGAGTTTATGACTCTTTACTTGCATTTCCACACATCTGAATGATCTTTTTTGTCCCTTTTGAGCTCAAAATATAAATATTTTCTCCTTTACCCAGGGCATTTGTAATGCTTATATATGCATCATAGAATAATGCTTTTTATTTTAAATAATTATCTGAATACTTTTCTCTATTAAGAATTGTGTTTATTTCAATTGCATGTAAGTTGGAACCTGCTGAATTGAGCTAGTGGTTGATAGAAGTAGCAAATCCAGACTTCCTATTCTGTGTATTTCTTTCAACCACCCATCATATGAAGTCTTAAAAATTAGGGCTTTCATGGAAAGGTTAAGGCATCTGGTTAAGCCAGATTCTTTGTGCTGAGCTAAATTTATTTGCAGAGTTTTCTGTTGGTTCGGGGCAATGCAAACTTTTGTGGCTTGAATCAGGCAGGCGGTGGAAAATTCATTCAGAGTTCCTTTGATATGTGGGGTGCTCGATCTCCCACATCTCCCCCTGTTTAGTATACAATATGGAAGGGACAGACGTGCCTCGGTGGACTGGCCACACTGGGTGAAGAGGTGTGGGGCTTCCAGTCACCGCATCTGCTACCCTTGAGTCAGTCGTTTCCAAAGCTTGGCAATGGGCGAGCGCACAGATTGAGGTCTATGCGCCAGCTCCTCGATAACTTCAAACTTAAGTGGTGGAGAGTTGGCAGGAGGGGAGATGTCAGGTGTCAGCTGGTCTTCTGAGGTGCATAGTTGTTGGTACAGAACCTTTGAGTCCTTTCTGGTTGTGGCTTATAGATATGGTTGTAGTTATAGATATGTTTTTGTAAAGTTTAAATTATGATCCTTATTGCTTGCACAAAAGATAGATCTAAATGGAAAATAGGCTAAACAAATAATTGTATTTGCGTAAATATCAATTAGCTATTTGTTTAAGAATTTGCTTCCCCTCCCCCCATCCTGCCAGGTTCCTCTTTATCCTTCCCGCCATCAAAATGTGTTTATAATCGGGCCTTGGGGGGAGGGGGTGAGAAATTCCTCCCTAGGCATCCAAAAACTGCAGAGGCTTGGCTGGGCCCAGAACACTCCGAATGCCAGGATTTCTTGGTGTGTTTGCCTGGTATGTTGGGGGCTCTGGGCAGGACAGCTAGCCATAGGACCCCTGGGCTGACCACTTAGTCCAGGGGAACAAGATTCCCCCACACCAGGCGGGTCTTCAGGGCCACGCCTGGTTAATCGGGCCCTGGGGGGAGGGGGTGAGAAATCCTTCCTAGGCATCCAAAAACCACAGAGGCTCGGCTGGGACCAGAACACTCCACATGCCAGGATTTCGTGGGCTTTTGACTGGTATGATGGGGGCTCTGGGCAGGACAGCTAGCCATAGGACCCTGGGCTGACCACTTTGTCCAGGAGAGCATGATTCCCCCCACACCAGGCGGGTCTTCAGGGCCACGCCTGGTTAATCGGGCCTTGGGGGGAGGGGGTGAGAAATTCCTCCCTAGGCATCCAAAAACTACAGAACTTCATGTATTTCATGTATTCAGAATATCCCTTATTCTTATGTTATGTTTTCCGTATACAGAATGTTTATTTTGTATTCTCCCCTTTCCCACACCCCTACAAAGCTCTTTTATACTCCTTAACTCTCTAACCCCTTCTCAAACATCACTAATCTAGTTTTCTCTTTTTAACTTCAGTAGTGTAGAATCGTAATCAAAGTCCAAAGCTGTGCATTGTGTATGACAACCCCAAACTGTTTCAAGATACATAAAATGGACACGTATTTCTTTAGAATATTTTGTGTTTTTTCTCTGACAGCTATAATTCTTACTAAATGTTGTCTTATACAGTGATGATTCTAACCACTTTTTATCTTCTCTTTTTGAGCTGTTTAACAAGGAATTTTGGTGGAAGAGTCCCCCAGTTTAATGCTTATGATTGAATCATGTCAATGGAATCATTGTAATTGTTCTTATGGCCCCCATATGCGCCAATAACACCATGTGGCATTGCTTCTTATTTGCATAGGCACATTAAAATGGGAAAATAGTATAAATACAAATAAGATCCTATCTAATAGAGATTAGAACACACAAACCTTGTAGTGCAAAGGGACCTTACACCCTGAACATTGACATAACGACCTGGCACAGACCTCAGAAGAAAGGGCATATTCCATTCTCCCCTGAACCAGGAAAGCCATCCACGAAACATCCAGGCTGGTCTATAACATCACCTGGAAGCAATCCTCTAACATGGAAGACCTACACTGCTCAGACTTCGACCTGCTCAAAAGAGACTTCCCTTAACACTGAGAAGACTTAACAACAACAACGACCGGCTTACAGGACAGGGCTCCCAGCATTGCCCTTTGATTGTGAGGTGAAAGGAGAGGATGCTCCACGTCCTGACTTCAATGTAAGATATGCAGATTCCAGGATCTTTAATACAGAAACATGATACCAACAACAGAGACTGTGTGAAAAATAAAAGTGTGTTGGCACTACAGACAATGTATTGGATTGGACGATCTAGCTTGCTTGGAGCCTAGACTTGGTCTTGTGCCAGGAAACTTCAGGGGCCTGGTCTCTTTGTACTTAGGCCAAGGTTATTTCTTTCCATGTTCCTCATATTTTGGTGGGCCTATGCAAACAACAATTGCCACTCTAACACCATTCTTACTGTGCTCCTTTGACTCTAATCCTTAAAAAGAACTCACTTAAAATTTGAGGTTAACTTAAGCTAATATGCATGTATATGGAAATGTAAGAAAATACTATGCCTGTAATGTTTAAGGAGTTACGTAAGTTTTATGGCTTTAGATTGCCTTGTGTACTGTTAAGAAATATTATAATGTGTTACAATCTGGGGACTTGAGGGACAAAGTAATTGTACATGGATTCTGTCTTATTTATCTTAATGTTCTTTGGCTGAAATTTCAAAGTTAATATATCAGCAAGGGGACTTCTGAGAATTATGTTATGGGTGATTGTCCTTCCACTGTAACTTTACCTTGTCCTCTTACTTTGCACCCTTGTTCTCATAATTAAAAATAAAAAATTAAAAAAAAATGTGTTTATGCTCCCATTGGTTAAAATTGTTGTACTTGTACAAATCTGAAAAAAAAAAGAAATAATTAGAATATTAAAGAATTTCTAGAATATTAAAAAGAAAAGCATCCTAAAAAAATTAGGGCTTTCTCTCTACATACAATGTAATCATAAATATGTGGTTCCACTGTTGATCTAAGAGACTAATCAACTGTGTGGTAGGTAGAATGGAGGCAACCTTGAGGGGGGTGCTTGTGGTGGGGGTGAGGTTTTTAGACATTTTAGTAGTGGTGAGCTGAGGTAACTGTACACTGAGAAAATAAATGTCGATATCATTGTAAACACACTCCCTTAACTATAATAAATTAAAAGATATGAAGTTGGGACAATACTTTTTCAGTAATTAAAAAGGAAGATTAGTGGGGAAAGATGTATATTAACAGCAAGCCAACAGCTTGGAAGATGACAAACTCTTCCCAGAGAACCATCTTACCTTTGTAGTCACAAGAAGTTTACATAGTAAAAGACCTAGAAAGTAGGAAGTCTATTTATTTTTAGACAGAGCAAATGACAGACATGTGGGGCTCACGTTGTCAAACTATTCCCTTGTGGACTGAACCTCTGCGTATAAGGGTTCTGCTTACCTGTTGTCTTTCTTGCATAGGTTTTTGCTGGAAGCACAAGGTAAGAGACAAACATTTCTTACATTCTCAACAGCCTTGCCCTGGATACTTGCATTTTTTAAATTTTGTGTTCATCTCTTAATTATGTTGGCACTTTATGCAACAGCAGTGATTATTTTATTTTAGTCAACATAGGAAAGGGGCTGTTGTTAACTTTGTCAAATATAAGTGATACTTAGTTTTCTTTATTTTTTTGGTAAAAATATCAATTAGAAAATCTGAATTTCTTTTTTACAGCTCAGTTCTACTCCCTGTTTTGGTATTGTTGATAAGCTCATGTTGCTATTACTAATGAGAAAATTGAAATAAATGTTAGGTTCAGAAACATAACTTGTGGATAACTGGATATGAATGGTAATTTAATTACTTAAAGTGAGTTTCTAATTTGTTGATCTGGAGTGTGTTTCCTTTTGAATATGAACTTTTTAAACTGTTCATATAAGGAATTTAAACCTACATTGTAAAGACGGAGGTCTCAAGAAATCTCACATTGTAACCCCAATTTGCTTTATTATAAATTTATCAGTTAGGGAGTAGGGAGATAGAACAGGAGTTAGAGCATATGACTTGTTTGCTGATATGAACCTCAGCACCACATGGGGAACCTTCCAAGGTGTAACTCTAGAGGATCTCAAGCACGATTGGTGAGTCTTGTTGCTTGGTCCCTTTGGGCATCTATACTGCAGAGCCGAATCACAATACATTGTATTGAATCACCAACCTGGATGGCCAGGGAATAGTCCCCTAAGTCCTGCTTAGGATGCTTCCCTATATCCTTCCCCAAAATAAAAGCCCAGAAATTTAATACAGCTTGCTTTATTTATTTATTTATTTATTTATTTATTTATTTATTTATTTATTTATTTATTTATTTATTTATTTATTTATTTATTTATGCCAGAACTCTTCAAAGATATTTATTTTATTATCACAACAGTTTTGTGTGTTAAGTCCAGCTTTTGCATTCATTTTATAGATATTAACTTTGTGACCCAAGAGGTGATAGTGAATCTTTAGTACAAAGTCATACAAAAAGTGCGAGTTAAAATTTGAATACAGGTCTTTTGGTTGAGACCATCTGATTAACAAGGACATGAAATGGTCTGATCCTAACAGGAGCAGTAGCCTAAAATGCACTAGTTCTTTTATGCAATTCCATATGCTTTCTCCCTGAATATTCTTTGTCTATCAGGCTTATTTTTCATGATTTATAGACTACTTAACAAGTAGAGGGTATCATTGCTGAAACCTTTAATCTAGCTTTAAAAAAACTGTGCTTTATAAAGAATACTTTTTCTAACCTTATTTTTATTCATTCACATGCTTACTTTTGCCTATATGAACTTGCGTTTCATAGAAGTGTTATTTTATAAATATTATAACTGGCAAATATTAATTAGGTTGCAGAATAAAGCTATTGTTTATTGCTAATGGTAACTTTTTGGTTTCCTATATCTTATAAAAGTATCATGAAGTGTTTTGTAGTATCTCTTTGTAGCTTTGTTTATTCTTCTCTTTAAAAAATTAAAATTGTAAATGAATAATTCAGACTCCATCCACACATATGGGTAGTTCAGTTTAGATGCTTGTAGCATTCATCCTGGCAAATTTGGAGGTATTTATCACGTTGGCTTCTAGATGTTCCAAGAAAGGATGCTTTAAAAAAAGTATAAACTCAGTAGTAAATGTTTCCTAAATTAAGCTCTGCAGGAAACATGAGGACTGTTGTGGAGAATTTGAAATGCTCACCACAAAGTCATTTATTCATCTTTCAAACCTATTGGTCCATTTACTTGGGTGGATACACATCTATTTCTTCTTGATATTATGCCAGACTTAAATTAGCTCTTAAGTAGGTGCATAATGATGCTTAAGCAAGACTTTTGTAATGGTAGAAATAATGGCGAGACTTTGCTTTAGAAAGGCCAGCCTCCTGTTGTCCTGTTGGTTGCTATATTAAAAAGAGCAAGCTAGTTCAGATAGGATCTATTAAAAGATTCAACCCTACATACTAGATTACTAGAACAGCTTAATTTCCCCTATAAGCCCAAGTTCATATTTATTATTTCAGATTTATGATAAGTAGTTGCATTGGTGCAAAGTTGATCTTGTCTTGTTTATTTAAAAAATCTCATTCCATTTCAGTCATTGATAGTGTAATCTTGGTAATGTCTGAAAGGATTATATTATTCATCATTGTCACATTCATTTAACAAAATCGTTTGAGGTCTTTACACTGTCCTTGATGCAGAAAATATTTTTAAAACCATGGTACTGACTTCAAACAGTGTATATTTTATATCTAAGTGATGTCCACCTTTGGCTCATGTTAATTGACTTTTGTTATTAGTGCATATGTTTTATTTTATCATCTTCTTTGAACAATTCTCAATTAATGATATAGATAATTGGCTAAATAAATGAGGCATTATGGGTAAATAACAAATTTAGCTGTTGAGTTACTAGTATTCTTTAGAACCAAAAAGGGTGAGTCCAGTAATGTTTTTTGAACACAATAATTAATTGTGAAAAGATTGTACTTAATTAAAGCTTAGGAACTTCTTAACCAGAGTGTTGTCAGGTTAACTATAGAGGAGAATGCTTTAGTGAACTTTTTATTGGAGTAATATTGGATTATAATTATATAGGTTTCATGTGTACAGATTTTAAGTTAATATCAATATATACTGCTATTCATTTTTAAGTATAGAATCTTAGTTTCCATCACCAGGAAGTTGGCCATTTACATTTTGAAGGGATATAAAATTAAACCCAAATAATATAGTCTTGTAATATACTTTACATAAGTTTTTTAAAATACAGGTTAAGGTGAAGGAGGAAAGATATCGCTTCTGTTTGGGGTTTCATGATCTTTTCCCCACTCTGAAATCAGCACCCATTTGTAAGCTGTTTATAGAAAAAAGTATTGGCCAAGGATCAGAGTGAGGTAGCCAGTCAGAGGGAAATAGGAGCTCTCTATCTGGAAACTGTCTAACAGTACACAAGGAATTGGATCTTGCTGGCTGTTACAGTAGTGAGTTAGGAGGTGGACTCTTCCCTGGTCGATGATGTGAGACCAAAACCTTGAATCAAACTGTCAAAGACCCTATGAAGCTGGAGTAATAGTCCAGAGGTACAGATAGTCAGTAGGGTGCTTGCCTTATACCCTGCCGACCTTAGTTTGAATCCCAGAAAACGGTTCCTTGTGCTTCTTAGTGATACCTGAGTGGAGAGCTAGGTGTAAACCTTGACTTGAGTACCAGTGTGGCCTCAAAACAAAAAACAACCCCCCCTCAAATTTTTAAAGACCCTAAACTAGAGAATCTGGTAAAGATATCATAGGATTTTAGAGGTTTTGTGGCTGACATCATCTGGATTTTTTTTGAGTGAGTGGGCACCTTTCATCCTGTGCACCTTCTCATAATTTCGGAAGGCCTGTAAGGCACTATCATATTCCACAACAGCTGTAATATCATTAATAGTGCGTGAAATTCCTTGACTGTGACAACTCCACTTTTTATTTTATCTATTATTTATTTATTTATTTATTTATTTATTTATTTATTTTATTTTATTTTTTGGTTTGTGGAATACACCCAGTGACGCCCAGGGACTATTCCTGGCTAGGCTCTCAGAAATTACTCCTGGCTTGTGGGGACTCAATGGGACGCCAGGGATCAAACCCAGGTCCATCCTGGACCAGTTGGGCACAAGGCAAAAGCCCTATCCCTCCGGCCCAAACAACTCCACTTTTTAAACACTGTGATCCCTGTTGGTACACAGCAATTTAGACGCGAATGTGTATCTAAAACCACCTGATCTTCAAAAACAAACAAATTAAAAAAAAGTAAAACAAGGATCAACTAGCAACAAGAGCTTACTAAAAGTTATGACAATGACCACATTGCGAGATACAACAATTTTCACAGATTTTCTTGAGACTGTACTTTTTTCTTTCTTTTATTATTATTTTTAATAATTTCTCTCCCACTTACTTGGAAATAAATGTATTTTGATCAATATGTCCTCTCTATGATAGATAGTCTTTAAATAAAGTAATTTATGTAGTTAAAAATCCATGAATATAAAAAAATTGGAAAGAGAAAACATCTCAAGTTTGATCATACATTTTACAAAAGGTGGGAGATCCTTGATTTCAATGAGATATTTACCATATAGAACTTTTCTACTGAGAAAAAAAAAGAGGGAGCCTTTTGCTTATTTGTCTTTGGGTTATTTTGCTACCTTGAACATCATCAAAGAAGATAAATATATTCATGCAAATATGCCATGTTCAGTACTGTCAAAACTGTAGTGGAAATGATAGTAAAAATTAATCAGTGACTTCAACCAAATGTCTTCTATTTGTCCCTGTTAATACTACAATCATCCCTAAGAGAGATTTAAGAGTGCTAGTATAGAGTTTGTACTCTTTATCACTCAAGTATTTCTTTCTTCCTACATCTTTGTATCCTGAGCATACAATTAACCACAACACTTAAATCATTGTGGTGGTGTATATTTGTCTATTTACAGGTGAATTCTGCAAATATTGTATTTTTTCAACTTCTGTTTACCTTGCTTAATTCTAGTGTGTGGTATATAGGGGGTGCTTACTGCCTATTTGGTGAGTTAAATTGCAT